>NC_092861.1:1124808-1153355 GCF_032062135.1 Pyxicephalus adspersus
CCTGATTTGGAGGTACTGTCCCTCTTCATACCTCCCAACTGCCCCTGATTTGGAGGTACTGTCCCTCTTCATACCTCCCAACTGCCCCTGATTTGAAGGGACTGTTCCTCTTCATACCTCCCAAATGCCCCTGATTTGGATAGACTGTTCCTCTTCATACCTCCCAAATGCCCATAATTTGGAGAGACTGTCCCTCTTCATACCCCCATCTGCCCCTGATTTGGAGGGACTGTCCCTCTTCATACCTCCCAACTGCCCCTGATTTGGATAGACTGTCCCTCTTCTTACCCCCATCTGCCCCTGATTTGGAGGGACTGTCCCTCTTCATACCTCCCATCTGTCCCTGATTTGGATAGACTGTTCCTCTTCATACCTCCCAAATGCCCATAATTTGGAGAGACTGTCCCTCTTCATACCCCCATCTGCCCCTGATTTAATGGGACTGTTCCTCTTCATACCTCCCAAATGCCCTTTATTTGGAGAGACTGTCCCTCTTCATAACTCCCAACTGCCCCTGATTTGGAGGGACTGTCCCTCTTCATACCTCCCATCTGTCCCTGATTTGGAGGTAAAATAAAATTGCATTAAATTAGTTTAGTGGTGCCCTGTGATGTGTTGGCAGCCTATTCATTATTCAATGTGCACATTGATATTTGCCACTTTTTGGCTCCACTGTACAATATGTTGGGTGACATTCTCAGCAGGTGTACATACCTAAGCACTCAGCACTAGGATTGTGGGGTCCCACATATTGGGCACATAAGATGTAGAGACACAGGAAATCAAAATGAGCACAACAGGTGTACAGACCTGGGAATGATGGGGGCCCGTATAATGAGCAGGTGTACTCAGAGGGATCCATCTAAGTCCTGGAGAGATAGAACAGACTGTCACGTTTAGGTGCTTTGACCATTTATGCTCCGGCTCTCTCCATACTGAACAGAACACGTTATCTGTGCCTTTTATTTATAATTTACAGGTTGTGTTTCACTTCTGGAACACTTTCCACAGTATAGATATCACATTAATATGGTAAAAAATGAGAAAAACCTTTTTATGAAAAAGAAAAAAAAATTCCCCCAAAGGATAAAACACGGAGCATTCTGGGATCCTTTAAACTCGGTGGGAGAACTTGTGTTTTATGGTGCTGGAAATACCATGGATGGAGCTGCACCTAATTAAAGCCGTGAGGACAAGCCAGGAGTTGATCTTGTTACTTTCCCAGATCCCTCGTAAGCTCAGATGCATATGGCACCTTATGGCGAGTTTTTGGAAGGTTCTGGAAACAGTTATTATACGTTCCAAGCCTTTATGAAATGGTGAAGAAGCTGTATACGGGGCTAGGTTCTGTTCTGTGTACTATAACACCCACACAGACCTAGGGGCTTAATGCAGGGCCCAATCAGACCAATGTCTTGCAATAAAACACAACTGATGTGACTTGGTACCAAGCATTATATTGATGACAACCCAACACATGTCAACAATGCACCACAATGCATGGAGATCCATATAGTGCAGAAAATGCATTGGGGTGCACCACAGTGCAATGGACTGTCAATTAAATCCAAACTGCCATATGGCCATGTCCCTCATCCCACACTGCTGTGCCTTCATACAACTTCGTTGTCTCCCAGAAGATACCCAGAGGGCCAAATGCTGAAGAGACCGGCAAACGCTGCAGCATTGGAACTGAGGGGAGGTAAAGAACTTTGCAGGACACTGGAGATGGAAGTATAATTGTGGCTGGTTAGGAGTCATTCAAGAAACTGACGGGGCATCATTAAATCCAAAATTATCCATAACCTCAGCTCATACCATCAGCTTAAAACCCAGCTACAGCTAAAACGTGTTATGTTGTTTTGGGTACTCTAGGGAGGGGTTAGGGCCTTTATTCCCTAAAAACATATTTTTTAGTAGAGCTTGGAAAAGTTTGAATTCCTGACAATGTTCTTTATTTGTGCCTTTGTCTTCCTCGTGCTGTTACATTAACTTTATATATAATGTATATATGGCCCAAGGACATAACTACCACCATAGATGTCCATTTGGCTCATAAGGGGCTTTGGCATGTGTGGGGCCCAAGAAAATTGGACTTTAGGTTTTTCCTCATTGCTACTAAAGCTTCAAATTGGCAGGATGTTCTAGTACCAGGCAGGGCTCCATTAGGTATTACTAGAAAACATAAGTCAACACCTAGCTTCATGCAAAACCATGGCAGACTGACCATCAGTATGGGTGCCCATCAGGCAATAAAGTCCTAACCTTCCTTTCTTCAGTCATTTGATACATCACATGTGCCCATAGTAATGGCAGGCCTGAAGAGTGTTGGACAAGCGATCAGTGGATTATCTACTGTATACAGTCCCTGCTATCCCCCCCCCCAAACCTCCTAAGACTCTTCCTGGTAGCTGCATACCCCCTAGGTCAACATAACTCAACATAACTCCTATAGTTCACCTCTGCTCCGATAATGGCGCCATACATCCCACAGTGCCTCAACAACTTCCATACTGCAGTGCCACCCAACCCACTGTGATACCCCAGAACCTTCCCCTATCAGTACCCCATATAACCCACACAGTTCCCTTAAATCCCCGGAGAGACTCCCCAAATCCAGAGTCCCTGTAACATAGTTTAGACAAATTCCATCTCTCTCCTGTCATGCGGGCAGTTCTGACTCTGAACGTGCCTCAGATCCCAAGCTTTATCAGTTCCGTTCAATCCGCTGGCCAATCAGGAAACAGCCTCCTAATCATCCCTGGCTATCTCACCGGCACTGTAGTTCTGTTGGGCTAGTTCCTGTACACCTGTTGGCTAGATCAGTGCTTCCTCTATCCAGTTCTTTTGATAACCCCTCGTCCAGTCTGTTGGTTCCCAGCCCATTCCCTGTGCTGTTCCAGTGTTCCTCTCTGTCTGTGGATATCCCTGTTCCTCCTGTTGCTTCCAGTGTCTCCTGTTATTCCCTGTGTCTGCAGTGGCCCCTGTGTCACTGGTGTCTGTCTCCTGGACCCCTGGCTTGTGACCTGACCTCTCTTGCTTGCTGCCTGCCTCGACCTCGGCTTCCTCGACTATTTTTCGGATTTGTGATTTGATACTGTGTTTCATCCTGCCCACCCTGGCAGTACCAGCAGTGCAACATCCTCACCACTAGGGGCTCTGTAGAAGACCTGGTTACTGCTTAGATTCTGCGCCTTGGTCCTTCTCAGGGCTCCCACCACTCCTGTGCAAACCGTAGGGCTCCCTAGTGGCCCTGTTCCCCCAAGCGTGACAGTGATGACAGGTGCTGTTATTAGGGATACAACATAATCCAAACATACAAATCAGAGCAGACTTCTCTGAGCCACAGAGATAAATTACCAAGGGGCCCCATCCAAATTTACCTATGGGTCCCTATGGTTTGTGGTTACACTGAACCTGTGAGGACTTCATTAGCCTCAATAATCCTTTGCCCTTCATCTATACAGATTCAAATCAGCACTTGCAGGCGGAATACCAAATTTTGTACAACAGACCCTGGAAACCCAATTCCAGCTGTTGGTTCCCTGCTTTCTGCTCATCAACTTGTTCCTGACCTTAACATTGGCACACAATCCTCTCTGATCAGATGTTACTGCCGATATCCTGATCCATTCATTACTCAATGTGAACCGTTCACTTAATCCTGGGTGGCTTTGGTTTTGTTTGCTGCTCCTAAGTGGCCACCTTGGCCAACTTGGTGTTGTTTCTGGATCCATTCCCAACAAACCTCCCGGGCAGCATTGTAGGAAGATTATGACCTATCCTCGTATGTCCCAGAACTTCACAAAGGTTAAATGAGGGACAATGTAAAAATAAACTGGGACAGTGCTCCTATAAGTGTCCACTGAAAATGGAGGCTGTCAAGTCTAACATCTGGAAGGCCAGAGACCATTCTGGAGAAGCCAAGGCTTATAAAAGTATGGAGCTGCTATAGTATGGGGTCATATTCTGGTGAGTGCTACTCTTTACTATTAATATTATTATTATTATTGTTCTCATCACAGAAAATTGGATAAGCAAAGTCCATTGCAAGTAAGATAAAGTACCAAATTGCAACTACAAATCCCAGCATGTCCTCCCATGTTATCTTCTTTTTTATAACCTTGGAATACTTTAGTGGGGTTTTTATAATGTATCGTGTTAAATGATTCTGTGCTGTGCGAGGACTGCAGGGAGTGATGCTCACAACCAGAGAACAAGCCGCCCTGCAGTTTTTAGGTGCTGATTCATGGAATAAATCTTTCAGCAAGTGTTGGGATTCAGCCGTCAGGGCAGCCAGCTGCTCAGCACTATTCACAACATGTTTTAGCTGCACAAGAAGCAGGCGCACAATTTGTTATTGGATGACTAGAGTGTACCTTTAACAAATCTTTATTAAAACAGATGCCAGGAAAAGATAAAGTGATAGTACAAAGACATACAGTCACAGCTGATTAACATGAAACTGATGTTTCTATTGGGATTATGGAGGTGACAGAGAGTACAAGGAGTAATCACAGACGCCACGTGCGGGGAACCATCTGTGGACCATCTCCTCCGTCATGTGCTATCAGCACAGATCTGAACTCATTCCCTTGATCTGTCCTACAAACAACTTGTTCTTTTCTCATTTCACCTCGTGTGACTCCAGATGGTGGTAACCCCTCTACAGAGCCAATTTCTACTTATTCTCTATATTTATTATCTGTCACTGCTGGAAGTCATGTTAGTGTCAGGCCAATTATAATCTATGGGAAAGCAATGGATTCCAGCAGAGTTTTGGGACTACTGGAGAACACTTGGGTAATCCTAAGGTTGTTCCTGACCTTAACATTGGCACACAAGTCTCTCCGATCAGACCTGACTTCATGGCCCATCTTCTGATCCATTCATTACCTGGATTTAAACTTTTGACTTAATCCTGGGTTACTTTGGTTTTGTTTGCTGCTCTTAAATTGCTGCCTTGCAATCCCATTACGGTGTCGTTTCTGGCTCCATTCCTGGCAAACCACTCTGAGTAGAACTGAAGGAAGATTATGACCTATTCATGTCACAGAACTCCTTGAGACTTAAAAGAGGGAGAATGGGTAAACCTTGAGAATGACAAGGAGACCCGGGGGCCACAGTGACCCTAGAATGAAATAAGTCACTTGCATGCTTCATAATCTTAATCTAACCTGACCAGTAGTAGTGAGGTGTGCCAAAAGGATCCAAAACCCCCTTCACTACACCATAGTAAGAAAGTCTTCCTAGAACAGGTAGGTGTTAGGTATTACCTTCATCACAATTCCAAAAATTCAAAGGTTTTTTTCCCCATTTTAGTGAGGGTCAAATTTTTCTTTTATTCCCCTGGTCCAACTGTCCCACCATACCACTGGTTCTTAGCATGGATACAACCTATTACCAACCCATTTATTCCAAACTGTATACACTTGTTTCATTCATGTAGTTTACCTTCTACTTGAAGTCCCTACACTGATTCATGCTGGTTCAATGGTGGGCTTTTTGGTTCTATTTGGACCTCCTTGCTATACTTTCTTGTTGCCCCCATGCTCCAATTCTTAGAAGCTTCCATGTACTGTACGGATGATGAGCAGTAAGCCTGAAAGCAGCTTTGAATAAATGGTTCCAGGGGAATGCAAAATCCTCTTCAGGCAGATCAATGAAGGTCAGAATAATGTCAACTACACCTGTGAATGACCCCTGAAACTGAAACTTTAAACTACCCCAAACAAACTGTTCCAGTCTTCTACCACTAGTCATTCTTATGCCTATGCAGCACCATTTTTTGTTTGGTTGTGGGTAAGGTGGGGAAAGTTTGCCTTCTTTTAATGCTTTTTTGGCCATTGGGAGAATCATTCTTCAGCTCATATATCACCAACAAAAAGTCTTAAAAACTCATCGTCCTGTACTTTTGACATTTTATGATCAAATTAAGTTTTCAAGGTTTCTCAACATGTGTTCTGGCTTTCAGTTTTGGAGTACAGATTGAAATTTGATTGAACGAACCCTTGTGTTCATGAGCTGAATACCAAAACTCTAATATGCTCAATACCCGGGGATCTTCTCCGTTTTATGTGATGGTGCTAAATGCCAAGGGAGCACTCATCAAACACCCGTGCTGTATTATGTGGAGAAAGGGGTGTGCTTCCAATGCTACTCCATACCTGGACCAGGTAAATGGTTCTAAGGACAGGTATGCTAAGCTGTACAAGGTGTGCCTTTAAATGAACCCGTTGCTTTTGTCCAACATGGGCAAATCAATGGATCTTCATAAAGAAGCAACATCCATATTACTATTTCATCACACAATTGACTTCTTTGTCTTCCCTGATTAAGATCCTGAATGAATGAGTTAATTTCAAAGCAAGGTGAATACTAGGAGCCGGATCCAGGTTCCATCACACGTGATAGAGCTGAATGATTGTGTGAAAATCCTAATTCTGGAACAACTGACACTCTTTCAAGGTTGGACAGAATATTTTGCAAGGAAAAGCAGAAAAAATATTGGCAGCTCTGATCTTTGGGTTTAATTGCACGTATGGATGGAAATCATCCAGGGAAAGTAATAACTCCGTGTCGGAGTGTGAAGAACCAGACACTAATATGATAAAATGTCAAGTCAGCAACTGAACTGCCTTTGGAACCAAAAGACATTCAATGCTAAGTGTTTACAGCTGGAATCTATATTTACATCCAACAAGATATCAAAGACCGTGTGTAAGGTACGGCTGGCTCCGGGCCCTGAATGCTGAAGCAATTTAATTGGATCTAAGCAAATTCTGCTAAATTCTGGAGGCCTCAATTGCATATAGGAAGCTCACAATGCTAATTATTAGATTGTATGACTGAAACAACAATCTCGTTTATTCTGCATTCATGGGGGGGTCCAGTCTTTATTCAGTGTTCAGAGATTCATAGAACATCTTTTATTTACAGCCAAAAACCAAAACCTGGTTCCATTATATCTTATATTGCCTTTCTATACCTTGGGTTGGACCTGGGCACCCTGGATGTTTGCACAGATTAGGGGTGTGTGGTGGAGCCCATTACAACCCCCTGCAGATATTTCAATGCATGGGAAATTTGGCTAGTATTCGCTTTTAAAATAATTTTAGAGTTTAATAAAGCTTATTTTATGCAGGGATTGTATGGCTGCATTGCCCCATATATAGGTATTATTATTAATATTACACCATATTTATATAGCACCAACATATTACGCAGCGCTGTACAATAAATAGGGGTTACAAATGACAGACAGATACAGACAGTGACACAGGAGGAGGAGAGGACAGAAGAGCTTACAATCTAGGAGGTGGGAGAAGTATCACACAATAGGAGGGGGATATGGAATGGTGGGGGAGTAGTGAGGGTTTAGGAGACAGAAGAAGACGGGTAGGTGAGGTTGAATCGTTGGGTTTTGAGGGCTCTTTGAAATGAGCAGAAAGCCGATTAAGACGGGGAGACCATTCCACAGAGTTGGGGCAGCTCTAGAAAAGTCTTGGAGCCATGCGTGTGATGGAGTGATGAGTGAAAAAGTAATAATTGGGTCATTGGAGGAGAGAAGAGAGCGGCTGGGGGGGATTTTTCTATCAGGTCAGAAAGGTAAGTGGGACAAGAACTTTTCTTAGGACTATAGGGTTCTTTATAGATTAGAGAAGTTTAACAGTTTTAAACAGAAAATGTTTGGAAACCCTTAGATTTTTTTTTTCAAAAAAGGACTCACTTAACCACTCAGGAAAGGTAAAGCAACTAGAAAGAACTTTGCCGAAGGTCACAAACAATAACTCGAATTTTTGGGTGTGGGGATTATAGAAATAGCCCAGAGTTCAATTTTTACAAAGTATTGGAAAGAGAAGTAACATTTTTCTTTAATCATCATTCCTGGCAAGTACACCTAACCTATTCAATACTCATTGTGTCTATTTAATTACCGGACCACATTCCCAATTTAAAATCTAATTGTTCTCTTTTCCGTCATTCACAGATCTATGATTAGGACCAATTTCTGGGTTGGAAAAGGACAAAAACAATTTATGATGAATGTTTGTATTTAGATGAACTGAACCCCATCCAATAGCCAGAACCAAATAAATTGAATATAAAAATAATTCTGAACGTGACATGGGAACATTGAAGGGGTAGTAGTAGAAAAACACAGTACCGGGCCCCCCAGGCAATGGATAAATACATTGTTCTGATCCAGTCCCGGACCTCAGCGCAGGCCACACGGATCTAAACCCTAAATGACATTTAGCTTGCTATAGCACCGTGTATATCATAAACAAATGACCTGCAAATCTCTCGTCAGATGTGATCAAAGGTTTGACATCTGCTCGTCTGTCCTAATTTTACTGGGTCTGCAACTAACTGTTGTCAAACTCCAAAATCATAAATTGTGAGCATTCCTACTCTGTATTGCCTGTTTGCAGTCTTTTGAAGAATAATGCACATCCCCAGTCCAATGTACATTCTCGCCATATCATGGTGCTGGGATGAATCCACTGTGCACACATGCAGGAGTTAAGTCATTCCGGCCTGACTGATCAGAATGGATGGACAACCCGAACTTGGAAAAGGATCGGTGTAGATGTAGGTGCTACTTTGAAATACATGTAAACCCTAACTTGATAACGTTATTATATTCCACAGCCTTCTTCAACCATTACCTATCTACATTGACATTCTCCATCATCAGTTATGCATCATTGCACTGGACAACCATGGAGAACCATGGACCAGACCTGTATGTTAACCTAGTTTGCACAATGACATGCCCCCTGGAGGGGGTGGGGTAATGACAGATGGGGTACACAGGGACGAGTGTGGTTTGGTTCAAATATGACCACCTGGACCTCTTCTGAGAACCTGTAATCTATCCAACCTGTAACCTATCCCATTCAGGCAGGTGCTACGTGACGCCAACCCCAATGACCAATACTTACTCATCTTGCCAACTCTTCCATGATGCTACTTCCTCTGTCACATCTGCCACACCTGGGGTGGGACCTTGGAGAAAGTGATGACACAGGCTATTCTATTATATGACATTGCTCTTAGCTAGGGACTGGTGGCTAAGTCCATGCACCATTTCATAGGGGGAGCTCACACGATTTCTCATTTGGAGTAGAAAGGGTAGCTTGGACAAACTGGGGATATAAGTATTGGTGGTCACCTTTACCAAAACCTAAGGAAGCCTTCCTTCTATTAACGAAAAGTAAGCAAGCATATATTTTAAACAAATCAAGAACCAAGAAATACAGGAACATAATGATGATAGGTCTATACAGGGTAACATCTTTATATGAATCACTGACCTACCTTGGATCACAGTGATGTTTTTCAAGGCTATTGAGTGCTCCCAGTCTTTAAGACGTAGATCCTCGGTTACATTATTTATAAGAGCCATTTCATGTTTCAGCTGTTGCTCCATCACAATATGAAGGAGTCTCATTTGTCTAGTATCTTCAGTAACATTGGTTAAAAGACCCTGAAGCTCCTGTATCCTGGTATGGTGGATTCCTATGTCATAGGAGAACGTTCCATTGATGGCGTTAACTGTTCCAATCATGTCGCTGATTTGCTCACTAAGTCCTTCAACTTTGGTGGCCAGCTCTTTCAACATGGCATCGTGATGGTTCCACACGTATTTGCTGCCGTTGACCTCTGAGGACAACCTGTACATTTCTAAATTGTGCGTCTCGCTTATCTGGTTCAGGCTGGCACCAAGATTGGAGACCACAGTGTCCGTTAGGCCAGCCATGTTCTGGACACCGTTGAGATTATATTCTAGTTTCTGTAAGGATTCCGAGAGCTGTAATAATGAGTCTGAATGATTCTGGAATAGATCCTGAAGTTTCCAAACATGATCCATGAAATCCCCTTTAAATGTCAGCTGCATGAGTTTAAATTGAAGATCTCGGAAGCTCTCGTTTAAACGGTTGACGTTGCTCATTAGGACTTTCAAGTCTTCTGGGGGACTCTGGGGTCTTGAAACTGGAAAAAAAAAACATGAACTTCAAAAAATTGTATAATGAATGCATAATGCAAATTTTTCAAGAGAGGCTGAAAACAAGTGAGCGTGTATATTGTTTAGGATTTGATAGCATTAATTAAAGCTGAATCTGTAATGTCCACAGAATATACAAATACAAGCATGATCCTCTGATTACCATAACACCTTTGGAGCCCCCCAAAAACATGAACACTTGACTATAGATATAATGGTCCTACCAACTCCTATGGGAGGGCTCAGCGCCTAATCATCAAGTCCTCAGGTCTGATCAGAACTTGGGATTGGGCATAGCTAAGCCTACGATAATACTGACTGATATTCAGCTGGGAGGTGACAAAGTGAAGGTAAGTAGAACCTACTTATAGGGCTTTCTCTACTTGCTGCTGAAGCTCCTCTAAATCTCATGAAATAGGAGAATGCCGTACGTTTCGCGGATTCTAGTCTGCTTCTTCAGTTTAGTTCAAGTATCCTTAGTACTTATAGAACCAAAAATTGTAGTGAATGCCTCTGACATCTCACATTTTATCCAACTTACTGTAGGGGAGATCCATTTGTCTTTTGTCTTTATGTAGTTTTGTTCATTTTTGATGATCCTACCAGTAGCGCACATTTAATCCTGAGGTGACCTACCAAGGCTCACTCACTGTACCATATCTATGGAAGAGCAGCCCTAGAACGGGATTGACACCGACACTGTAATCCTCTCTATAAAATGGGAGAGTCTGTAGTCCACAGAGGTGAATCTGTTGTGTGGTTACAACATCATTATATCAAACAATAAAACCAAAATATTTTATTGATAAATTGAAAAGACCAAAAGGGACCAGAAAAAAAGTTTATTTTTGGGGTTTACATACAGTTTAGGCCCCAGAGGGCCCATATTTACCTGGACAATCTGCATATTCATGTGAACCCTATCTACAACCCCCATATTGAAATTTTTCAATATGAATAGCATTTCATGTATTCTCCGATCGCACAGTAACCACACCAACCACCTGCTGCAAGTCACATAGTCCATGACATTTCTTTCTGTCTCGGATCAGTAATTCATTATTTCTCTAATTACAGGCCCGTCCGTGATTGGGGGGGGGGGGGGGGGGGGGGGGGGGTGGAGTACATTAGGGTCATTTTTGTGGGTGTGCTTTGCTGTGAAGCCAAGCAGATTAGGTTATTTAAGTTGAGATGGAAAGACATTATAGATAGGAAGTCAAGCTAAGATTTCTCAAGGAACGTGTGGTTATAATACGAAACAGGAGTCACGGGACGAGAGCTGGTGGAGCGCCGCCAGGTGCAATTATTATATATGTTCTGTGGTTTTTGATGGAACGTCGAGAAATTTGTCAGCGGGCCTATTCCAAGTTTTTCACTGACGTCTTGTGAAATATAAACACAAGGGATGCAACGTGTGGCCACATCATATTTTACCTCTTGTATCTTCTCTTCAAATACTTTTCTTCTGTTTTCAAGGGGAATAAATAAGTTATTATACAATTTCTGGTTTGCCTGGTTTTCATCACTCTTCAATTCGTCTTTGTTGGTGTCTTCTTATCTTAAAGAAACTGCTAGCAAACATTTGGTTCAAAGCTGTTACAAAAATCCAAAACTTAGCACCTACTATTGAGTTTTCTACATAAATATTATCCTTAAATCTTATGTATCATACAGAGGGATATCTACTCCATGTGAGCAACTCAAGGGGCCTGTGGCTCCTCACCAATGAGGTGAGAACCAAAGTAGACTCCCTATTCCTTTTGTGGCACATAAAGATCAATCAATAAAACATCAAAACATTTGAAATCAAAGTAGGTAATGGATGTTCAAAGTTAGTGAGAGTATTTAGCAAAGAGCCAAGCAAGTAAATCATTTCAAAGATAAAGGTTTGGATTTTTAGGATGATATTCCTAGATTCCCGACAGGAAGAACTTACTTCTTCGGGGGAAATAGCACAAGAAGGAACCCTTGTAACCAGACAAAAGCAAACACATGTCAATCAACATGTTTTAACTTATTGATCCTTATGTGCAACAAAACTTCCTACTTTGGTTCCAATCTCATTGGTGAAGAAAAGGGATGAGCAAGCGAGATTATTAAGTTCGATCTCACGGCGAATCGGCCTTTCTTACTTACCGAAAATGTAAGCGAGAACAGCCTTCTAATTCGTTGAGAGGTCGAGCTCTCGCTGAACAGAAGGGTTTTCAGGGCTGCATAATGCAGCCCTGGAAATCCTCTGCGATCCCCGGGCACTAGAGGTTAGTTAACCTTTAGTGCCCCAGGGATCACACACTTTTCTCAATGAATGCAGCCACAGCTGTAAATATTGAGATGTCTGGAACCTCCTGACATTGTAATATAAGTATCTCTTACAAATGATACATTTGTATCTGTAACTAATGTATCATTTGTAAGAGATACTTATATTACAAAGTGAGGAGGTTCTCCTTTGCCAGGCATCTTCTCAAAAGCATTGGGAAAAGTGTGCGATACCCGGGGCACTAGAGATTAATTAACCTCTAGTGCCCCGGGGATCATAGTGGAATTGCAGAGTTCATCAGATTTCATCACTTTGCAGACACAACTGTGACTGAAGGCGATCCCTGGGGCACTAGAGGTTATTTAACCTCTAGTACCCCGGGGATTGCAAACAGGGAGATTCCCAGGGCTGAATGCAGCTCTGGGAATGCTCCTTTTTTAATTTCCTCTTCTGTTGGTTTCGCAAAATCGGTTTGCCGAAATTTCGTGGAACCATTGAAAATTTGTGGAAATTTTCGCTAGTGAAGAACCACAGGCCCCCTAGGTTGCTCACATAGGGTGGATATTTACATTTTATAGGGAGGTGGCGATCCTAAATGGTAAATGAAGTAAAGGGCATTCCCAAATCTTTACTTTAGTATCATACAGAGGAACCTCACGCCATCAGAATCAAAGGCCAACGTGCATTCTCAGTATCTACCTTCACACCAAGGTCCTTCTTCCATGTAAAAAGCCGTACAGTATTTTTGTACTCTACTCTACAGCCCCCAACACCTAATTCTCCTTCAACACAAGCATTAGCAATCAATTACCCCAACCATAACCAGGAATGCTTTTAGACAAAATATGGCCCTGGGCAAAAATGAAATGAACATTTGGGGGCAGTTGGGGCCCTGGATAAAATGGGGGTCCTGTACGATTGCTCAGTTTCTATAATTTTTTACGTTAGGGGAAGCCTTGAAATACCATTAAGGTCTTCAGGGCAGCCCTGCTATAATTAGTATATATCCACAGCTCGCAGTATATTAGCATGCTGGTCAATGGGAACAATTCCTCTTACATTGCTGGCCATTGGGAAGAATTTGACCCTTACTGATAGCCAAGAAGATCATTGTTATCCAATAAACTGACCTGAGAAACTGCTTAAGGAACCCATATCAATCTCTGGAGGAACCCTGGTTGAGAAACACTGATCCAACCTCAATCCAGCCGTTAATTCTACCCTGAATCAAACACATTGATCACCCCAATGGTAATAGGAGGTGGGGTGGTCCCAAGTCTTCCATCTTTTTCCTTCTTGGTCCTTCTTGGATGTCCATATCTAGGTGATGGTGGAACTTCCTACTGGCTGTCCAATAGTGGGATCTTCTTAAGTCCTGAAGACCACAGCAGCATTATGATATCAGGATGAGAGGCCGGTTGGCTGGCAATATATTTGCCCTGTGGGGGGTTTTGTGGCCAACACCCTGTTAGAGGTTTTTTTTCTCCTAAATGAGGGAATTGGTGCCGTCAAGAGGGGGAGATGGGGGATCTTTAATGTCAGCAGATAGAGGTCCACGAATGTTACGATAGATCTACAAAGTCCCAAAGTATATATTTTTTCATGTTTCATTAGATCAAACATGATGTGATAAAAGTTCTTTGGTTTTAATGCATCTCAAATTTCTCCTTGTCTTTTTGAAATAATATCATTTCCTTATCTTATAAAAAGCTATTTCTGAACTCTTTCTTTGAAGCCGTCATCACCTTTCACTAGAAACGTCCCGACACCAAATTCTAATTATATCTGAAGCTAAATAATATGTGGAATCCTTTGTACTGTCCATTGCTCCATCACACAACACCTTCTTATCAATGACATGGGGGAGGCCATGTTTACTCTGTAAAGATTTACTTCAATTTTTTATAGTTTTTTTTAACATTTATATGCAAATATTCAATAATTAGCTTTATTTTATTTTTATACATTATTTTTACAAAATAAAAAGGCCACCAGAAAAAAGGAAAATTGCAGAAGGGAAAAGTCTGAAGTTTTTAAATGCTGTCTGCCTTTCTGTTGAGGAGATATCAGCCATTCTGCATGCTGTGTAATCTGATTGCCCCTGCTATTCAGGGCTATTTCAGTTCTGCAGCTGGTCTATCTGGCTCTATGAAGCAGCTTTATTGGATCCCACTGCCTGCTGGGTGCGAAAATAAGTCATAAATGGTAAAATGAAATTCACATCTGAAATATTCCACTCATTAAACATATACACATATATTTACTTTGCAGTTCTTTTTCTCCATTTTGTTTGAACACCCATAAAAAGGGTCAATGGAAAAAACATAAATTAAAGCCCAATTTTCCCTATTTCATATACACAGATATGAAATAACATTTTAATTTATTTTCTCTGTTATCCCATCTAAATGGTAATAATTGAGATGGGAAGGCGTGTGTGAATCTCCATCCTATTTATTACCATATAGCAGGGATAGCAGAGAAAATAAATGAAAATGTAAAGCAGAAAAAGTTTTTTAAAAGAATGCAAAAAGTTACAACACATTGTCGTCTTTTTAATGTCGCGTAGCTGGATTTACCCTATTAATATGTCCTGGTGATCATTATCAATGGGAATGAGGGAATTTCTGAAGTTTTAGTTATCAGAAGACCAAACATAGGTCGGGTAATGTTGTAATTAGAACAACTTGACTTGTGACCACCAAGATAGAGAAATGTATTCTTACTTCCCATTGGAAGTGAATGGATATCTTCTCAACAAGACATTGACGAGTTTTGACCTTCTCAACCCATCTATGGCCTTCAACCATGTAACCATGACCCATTATCACATGTCCTAGGCTTCGTTGCATCATGGCCAAAAGATTATATCATTAGAATTGGATGGTTTCACCAACTATCACACTTTGTAAAATCTGCCTTGATACATTCCACAAAAATTATTGGATGGCAGTTGATGGCACAAGTCGTGTGGCTATAAATTCTGGGGTATGTTACTAACGCGTTTTGGTGCTGAAGAAGCTACCTTTGTGTCTATAAAGTGGAACTTAACATCCACTTTGAAGAATCCATGACCAGGCCGGTCACTATTGGAGAAAGGAACAGGCAATATTCTGCAATAATCCTTCTTACCTAACTGATCATCCCAAGTTTCTGGCAAAGACCTGAGCGGCACGAGGGCAGAGTCAGCCTTGGTTGCCAAGATAGCAGGCATTCCCGGATTCCTCTGCGCATGCCGGAATGAATGAACGCCTGGGCGGGAGTTACGTCACCCCGGGACAGCCAGTTATGATTGCTAATGATTGTAAGGAGGAAGAAGAAAAGAAGGAAGAGTCCTACAATGGAACAGTGATAGGCTGCTTTACCATTACAGAATAATACCAGTTATATCTGACTAAGTACGACTATATATACCACGATCTTGGCAAATATAAACCGTCACACACGCAAACAACACATCTACAACATGACTTAAACACATGTGATAAACGTGAGGTTATAGTCACACATGCATGGGTCCTAATACCGTTCCATCTCCTCAGATCTGGTTGTATTCATAGTGGACAATCCCCTATTGTTTTATTTCCACGGTTCACATCACAAAGAAAACAGTTTGTTTCCAACTGGGTCATCATAGGAGGGGAAGAAAAAGGTTCAGAGAACACGACTGGTGCACATAGAATTCAGGTGGATTTGGAGAAAGGAGAGGAAGCACGTCCAGCTCGCAATCTTTAATGTGACCTGGCAGGAAGCCAACGCTGCGAAAAACTAAAATAGTTTAGACGTGTTATGTGACGGATGAAGTTAGTTTAACTCCTGAAGAGAGGCAACCTGAAATGGACTCTGAACCTTCTTCTGGGCTACACAAAATGTATTCTGGTAAAAACTGATGGAATAATATAAATTTATATATAATGGTAAAATGTGAGGGACTATGCAATATATATCTTCAATGTTCAGGGATGAGGCTGACAAAGCATACCCCCCCTTGACCATGTGGACTATGAAGAACAATATTGTCCCACAAAGTCCTCTCTTTGCACCACTTCTTTATCTTTATATTGGGCTTTTAAATCAGGAAAATCAATCATTTAGTGAGTGTTTATCTACCAGGGTTCCTCCAAAGGTTGGGAGGGGTCCCTTGAGCAATTTGGACCTCATATGTCAGTTACAGTCCTTCCAAATAGAGAACATTAGGAAGTTTTATGTGATAAATAGGTCCATGACCGTACAAAATTACAATGGGCTGTAAACACAGTCTGAACTGCTGCTGCCCTGTTACATCAACCTGACATTGTTGGAACCTTCATAAACCTCATACATAATAAATCAATAAAACCTCCCTGGACCTCGTCTTCATCTCGGAATTTGATAACTCCTCATAGTTACTTTCCATTCAAGAACCATAAACCCACTCATCCAATTCTGCCAGAAGAGACCTAAAATCTCTTTGATCCCCTGAAGAAGCCCTACGGCGAAACGTATCGTGAATGAGACAACTGCGCTCCCCTAATCGTCTTTTCATTGGGTTCATAATTGGCATTCCACAGAAATCTACTGACGTAGTTCTGATTGAGGACTTCTGTTCTGATTCTTTTTTGGGCATTGACTCTACAGGCACTGAGCTCAGAGGTAAAGGCTGCCTAGGCTAAGGTACCATCTGATTAAAAAAAAAAGAAACAGGGATTACCAGGGTTAAAATTACAACGCTACTGTGCGTGGAAGGACTGTTTAGCTTGGCGGATTTAGGAACATTTCAGATTACACCGCTTCTTTCTGACACCTGCAGCTTCCCAGGGATCCGTCCTGCAAGTGATGGAACGTGACGGCCACATTTCAGGGGCTCATTAAACTGGAAAATCCACTTTCATGGAAATTTGTTATGTTTCCATGTTAGCTTTCTGCAGGAAATGTGAGATTGCTCTATGTGCACTCCAGTAATAAATGTAGTCTCCGCACCACCCAATCAGAAGCAGTGATGAAAAAAGGTGGGCGGGTCATACTGGGACTTGGGGCCCACATGAGGAAGTGACAAAGAAGCAGTCTTGCCATTTTGTATGACAGAAAGGGTGAGGTCAGGACCATATATGACAAAAATACCTTTTTGGGGGCCATAATACTAGGGCCATTGGAGGACTTTTGGTTCCCTTGTGGACACAGCCTGAACATAGAGGAGGGCAACTAGGTAAGTACTGCTTTGCATTGATGACCACTGTACCAGAACACTTATATGCCATAGTTTGAACTGGATGACGATTGGGTTTGTGGAAGACTTAAAGAGAAGATCAGTGGGGAGCCAGTGCTAAGCTGGTTTAGGTGGATCAATGTGCAACTCATCAGTTACATCATTTTCAGATATGGACAAGACCTACCTGCCATTGGGCCTCAAAGTATTGACTAGAGCCACCATAGTTGTTGTTATGTTCTTGGTATCAGCATTTGGTGTAAGCAGAATAAATCAAATTAGGAATGTGCTGTGACCTTGGGATACGTAGGGCTCTAAAATACGTTGTGAAAATAGGGTGAGACAGGGACACAGGTTAGACCTTGCTGGACAGCAGAACTAAACAAATTACTAACACATAATATAGCAATAAAATCTCAAAGTTGATTTCGATTTTACAAATTTGCAGCTTTATTAAAAGAAAGCAGAGAAAACACAGCTGTCTTCGGGTTACTTTCCTGGTGCAACAACTTTTATCGCAACTTTTATCTTCATCTGCCTATTTATCTGTTCCCCCACCATTAGGACATTCTGTCTAAAATGATTGCATGACCAGATGTTAAGGCGAATCCTTTTTATTTTGTGTTACACTTTTATTGAAATTTGAACATCCTACCACAAGACTCCACAAGATGCCTGCTATTAGTTGTAATATTCAGGAAATTAGTTATGTGACCCTTTCAGAATTATATTTATTTTGTTATTAGGATTTCATGACTGAGCCCCACCATTTGGTATCCCAACTGAAAGTGCTTCAACTGGATACTTTGTTCATGGTGTGCTGGTCATTCTTATTGGACATCGTAATGACAACTAGCAGGGCTTAGCCATAAAGTTCAAGGACATTCAGGACCAGCAAAGATTAAAATTTTGGCTACTAATATTGGGCTATTAGTTGCCAAAAGTTTTTAGCCTGTCCCAGATCCATTCCAACTTTGATTGATCGTCCAGGTTCTCTTGGTGAGGAGGAAGTCATGCACAAATCCCTTAACTCAACCTTACTGAACACATTTGGGATGAATTGTAATGGTGAACCAGGTCTTCTCATCCAATATGAGTACCCAACCCCACCAATGGGGACACAGACACCATCCAAAATCTTGAGGGAAGCCTTCCATGAGAAGAGTGGAGGATGTTATACCAATAGGAAGGTCAACCTAATTGTAATGTGCTGGTGAAATGTTTTGCAATATAACATTATTGTGCAATCGCATTGTATATTTTGCGACCAGCTTAAGAGTATCATGGTCATGCTCAAACAATTAAAGTGTGGCATGGCGTATGATGTCTGTACTGTTTTTTTTCCAAAAATAAATCTTTGATGATTTTTTTCCAAATCCAAGGAAACCAAAGAAGAGAACTTGACGTCTGGCCTGCAGTCTCGGAGTGTAGATAAATGAGGTCCTCATCGCTGCTAGAGTTATTAGGAACAGAACCTCTGTGCATAATACGTTTTATTAGAAAACCTGTCATGGTGGAAGTCAGATAAAGGTGTCTTCTAACCTTGAAATAATACAACCCGACTCTTCCAAAACAATGGGCAGCATTGTGTTCACTCATTTTTTGGATGGATGTTGTTGGCTCAGCTTGATCCTGGCACCTCAAACGCAGAACAGACAATTAAAATAAAAACAGAATATTTGTTTTATATTAGGCAAGGGAAAAAATAAAAGTGAGGGCAGCACAGGGCTGGCTTGGCAACCGGGAAGACATCTTCAGCACAGGAAGAGAGAAGAAACATGGCCATACAGTCCATGCCCTTGGGTACCCTTGGGTACGATATCCAATAAATAAATATATAAAACAGTGGTGTTCCTTCGTTACTCTTCTTTATTCACATTTCCTTATGGCCAAAGTATGAAATTGTAATAATTTCTGTTGCTTCTATTAGTTGGGATTCAGTTGTAGGAGGAAGGGGTCAAGATGGTGCGATTCACTTGCTGCACCATTGACATCAAAGGCATTGCCAATTCCCTTCTCCATACTGAAGATATTTGTCACGGTGCCACAGGGCAGGACCCCCCATGTTGGCAGTCCATTTGGCAGAGACGTGCACGGGGCACAGAGTCTGAACAACCACCTGATCTTCTCCAGAGTCTCTAGAGGTGAGGATGTTATTCTGCCGGAGTTGCCAATTTGTGGAATTTGAGGAATTTGAGATAGGAGCATGGTCAGACAAGCCAGAGGTCAGGCGACAAACTGGAGTAGTCAAGGGTCATAGGACAATCAGCAGCAGGAACAATTGGAACCTTGGAACACAGCCAAGAAGAACTCCCTGTTCAGGCAACAGTTACCTGTACTTCCTTTTATTGGGGAGATCATGAGCTGAATGTGAGTCACATGACCTGAAGGTAAGATAACCCACCACCAGAGGGAAGGCTGAAACAGAGGCAGCTCAGGTGGTGTTCACTCTTCTGCCAGCAGATGGAGTGCTGCAGAATATTCTGGTTTTCTGGGGTAAAGGGGCAGCTCCCAGGGGATCAGATAACTCAGACCAGGTAGTAAGCAGCAGACAGGAATCCTGACCAGGGCTGCTGCTGGCTGCAGAGGAATGTCAGGTGGGTGGTGAAGGCACAGGCTTTTATTTCAAGCCGAACTTAACCCAAAAGTTATAAAAAAGCAACCAGGCAGGCTCTATACATCAGAAGGGTCAGGCAATGTATATATGAGGGGCCAAGGGGTGTATGCTTGGAATTAGTCGGTCACAATCAAGGCGTTGTGTGATTGCTTGTAGTGACATTCATAATCCCTTGCATGGTTTACATCCTTTCTGAGCACCCAGCGGGGGATCGTACGCTCTCAGTAAAACCCATGAAATATACATTTCTTACATTTCTCTAACCAAGCGTAGAGCAATGCATACATATAATGTCCTTTATGGTTTATTTATATCCACCAAGACAAACAGTGTTATAGAAGAACTTAACGACACGGCCAAATATTTGCAGGATCCATAAACATTCCGGGGGGGTGCGGCAGAAGGAGAGGGATAATTACCATCCGATTTCAATGTGCATGATAAAATACTCCAAAATATACTTTTCCTGTTTTCCCCTCTCATAACGAGGAGAACGTGTGGAATGTGAGCCATGGCGATCCGCTATTTACACGATGTGCGTTACGCTTTGTGATCTCTACAACTATTGCAAACTTTCACCATATAGAAGCGATTTGGGCAGCAGATGTGAGTGACTACAAAGCTGTGACTTGCTGCAATAATATTTTTATTGCTGTGATGTCCTGTCATCGTTTCAGCTCAACATTTGTTGATGGAAGGGGCCTGGCCATCCAATCACACTCCCACGTTCTCAGCGCTTTATATACAACGTCGTCCGGGTGTCTGCTCTAATTTATCGCAGCGCCTTTCCCTTTCTGTTGGTGTTGTGGGATGTCAGAACAAGAATGTGTATTTCAGTGACAATAAGGAAATAATCACGCTGGCATTTAAATTAGTTAAACAGACGTCCGAGTCTTATATACAAAATGTTGGGGCCACCCAACCAATGACCGTTACGGCCACCTATATTGTTGAAGTATATGCACCCACCTCCCATTGATGGCATTTTCTGAGAAGGGTCCTGCTAATACTACATCATTCTAAGACCATTGTCTTGGCTCCCATGTGCAGCCCGTGTGGGGTGTAGGGCACCAGGTAAAATAATCTCAATTTCTCTTGGTGCCACCACAAATAGGATGTAAGTTGACAATCATTACCTGCATCACAGTGGAGGGGCAAAAGGTAGCATTTTGAGAATATGTTGCTGGGGAACCCAATTGTCACAGATCCCCACAGAACCAGGGGATCTGTGCCCTCTTCGGTGTCAGGCACCTTGCACTCCCCTGCTGCTTGCACCCACTCTGATCAGGGATCACCTCCTCTGCTCACTTCTTTATCTAGGACATGTGACTTCCTGTCAGCTGCTCCCTTACCTAGAGATGCATTCCACCTGCTGGCGGAGGTGTGAACACCACCTACCCTTCGTCTCCAGCACCCCCTCTGGTGGTAGGGTAGAATACCTGCCGGTCACATGGCTTCCCTCCATCACATGACCTTCCCTATCAAAGGAAGTGACTGGCAACACGATGTTGTATAAAAAAGGAGTTCCTTTTGGCTCTGTTCCCAGGTCCCAGTTGCTCCTGTCTGTGTCCCCTGTTGCTGATAATCCTGTGTACTGACCCTGGCATGACCCTTGACTACTCTCAATCGCCACCTGCTCTGACCTTTGGCTATTCTCGACTACTCTTGTTTTCCGCCTGCCCTGACCTCTGGCTTGTCTGACCACTTTGCTCCTTTCTGTCAGCAGTCAGCAGCATCTGCATGTACGAGGGCCACAACCTGGCAACAGCATGCAATGTAACATCCTCACCTCTGGAGGCTCTGGAGAAAACTGAGCTGTTTCTTAGACTCTGCACCCCGCACACGTCTCTGCCAACTGAACATAGAGGGTCCACCATCCCTGCCCTGTGGCACCGTGAAACCAATCTTTTATAATGACCAATAGAACTCTGATGCATTAAAAAGATACCACTGGTGCCCGTATTAACCTCAGAGACAATTGTGGTCAGGTCTGATCTCCATTGGTTAACACAGAGAGCTCCTTAAGCCCCAGACCGACAGCTACATTGGGTCCAGATATGATGTGGACACTTTAGGGATCGAGACCCCCTCACTATTGGGTGCCCAGGCTAAACCACTGGCCTGAGCTGGCATGGTATGCCAATGGTTGTCCAAAATGGCATTTTAGGCAGCAAGAGGCATTGTTACAGAGAAGCAAATCCACCTATTCCTTGACACCACGGACCACCGCAATGGTTGGATCAACGGGGGGTAAAAGTCCTCTACTGCTGATGCTTTTGATTAAAAATATTGGTACAATATGGATAAAAGGCCAATTGGCTTTCAGCTATTCACTGGAAAGTGGACCCTAAAGTGAATAGTAAGAATATCGGTGTAATGTGTTCCCCCAAAAATATAAAAACATTATTGCTGTATTTATAAAGCTTTTCTGCTGCTCAGGAACTGCTACGGTGCAACGTAATTTATGCAAAAATTACAATAGTAACTCCAAAATTATATTCTGTATGAACAATTTATAGATATTTCCTCAAATACATAGACTATGAATTTTTAGTCCAAGAAATAAACCTGTTACTATGAAGTCTGTCCCAATGCCATTGTGGGTGTCAGTCTCTGTGTGCTCCCCCGCACTGTATTGTAGGCTTTGTTTTACCATACTTACCTTTATCCAATGTCTTCTGATTGGACATGTGATGAGCTCCTCTTCTTCTGATCTTTTGTAGCAGTAAGTGACCCCCCCAGAGTAATGCAATAATTAGCATTGTTGTAATGATGTTGGTGCTGCTCCTTGCAGAATTATGCAATGAATAAAAAGAGATGCTGTGGTGACCTCGGGACCATGACCCCCTGCATCCTTGGCATATCCACCATCTTCCAGGTAAATTAACGTTGGCTGTCATTCATCTACGGGAATTGAGCTCATCCTGAGTCAGAGTTGGGATTAGGAATTCGAGAAAATATGCATCCATCCCTGAAATAGAGCGATTCTACAGAACTACCAGCTGTGGGTCCCGGGCGTATAATGCAATGCTCTATTAAATGCAATTGTTCCCGAAGCCTCTATAAAAATAGTTCATTGATCTGAGTTGCATTGAGTTGCATGGAAGGAATCCAGCAAAGGTTAAAGTATTGCTGGCTGTATCATGTCAAGGGGAGTTGTGGAGTGGGGGGAGGGGTGGAGGTGTTGTTTCAGAAAAAGCCAGATGTTGTGCAGCAGAAGGCAGATTTTTGGTAATTATAGGTTTATGGGAGGATGACGGAGACCACGGACAGGTTCAACCTTAAATCTCTTTATTTGGCAACTATAATTATGTAGAGAGTTTGTCAAGTTAGCAAGTTTATTTTTGTGTAGCCGTTTTTAGGTTCGGCCACCATGGTCCATTCTACGGGTGTATGGTCAACATTGTCCTTCATCCTGAAATATAAACTGCCTGCAACCTCAGACACTTCCAATCTCCACGTTTGGCATTCATGCCCACTCCTGGTAAATGTGTGTGGATCCATGAATCTTGTGCAGAAGAACACGTGAGCCGTTGGTTCTGCTTTGTACGAGATGACATCAGATGAGACCACAACCAGCAAAGAGAAGCAGCTTTGTGTGACAGGTTCTATGCCCAAGAGGAGCCAGGAAAAATCATGTTTTTGCTACAGAATGACTATTACTAGTTTCCTTTTCCTGTTCCTCTGGGCTCCAGAGCATTAAATAAACAACACAGCTTGGCGATTCTTCTAAACCTGACACTTCCCGGAGTGTCAGATTTGTGGTCCCTCCCGTGTCCTGCTGATCCCTATAACACTACTGCATGACAGTAACTGAGCAGATGTGTGACGTTTCTGGTCCACTTTAAAATAAGCTCTAAAATACAATAATTCTACTTTACATGCAGTTTATATAGATGCAGAAAATGTTCTAAATGATGACTAGAGAATTTTCCTCACTTCACACGGCTCCCACCCCCTCAATGGCTCCCGGGCATTGGAATCATCTCCTGGTATTTATTTAAAAGCAGTTTTTTGTGGGTTATGTGACATGTAATTTGTAACTTCTAAGCTTCATCCCTATTCAGCTTTGATTTTAATAAGCCCCTGCAGATTTTTGGTCGTTGAAGCTGCCATGCTCAATTGGTTTTCCTTCCTGGCACCACAATGGGCACAACATATAGATTGCTTTTGTTAAAGGGAAACGGAAGCAGAATTATTTTATGTTGTTTCCCTGATCACCAAAAAACTCGATTTTCACCGGTTTGTTTCATATTTTGATTATTATATTTCATGTAAATGTGTAGAGGCTCCCTCTAGTGGCCATCTCGAGATCAGGAAATGTTATTAGCATCCCTGATTGGCTTAGAGCTCCAGTAAGGAGCAAAGTCTAAGGCATAAAGTTTCCAATGTTTGGGTTCTTTCTGCAACCTTCCGCAGGGAGCTGCCATGCAGGCGACACTCCTATGTTCTGGTTCACACTGCTTAATCATCAGAATGCCCATTGGATAATGAATTAGCATCATCATCGTGCGCTATACCATGTACACACATTCCCACCATAGCAAAAATACCTTTCCCCACTCCCTCTGGCATGCCAAGCCATTGTGACTGGTCAAAGCCTGCCCAACCCTCTCACCCACCATACATCCCTATTTAATGTACAGCGCTGCGTAATATGTTGGCGCTATATAAATCCTGTTTAATAATAATAATAATAATACATTCCTATTGGCCCATCACTATGATAAATTCCTCCTTGGCTAATAGAAATGTGTCGTGTGGGACTTTGTAAAGTTTTATTACCAGAAAGTGCTGATGGTTTCCATCACTGATGATGCTCCCAGAGCAGATATCCAAAACCAATGAGACCACTGCAGAGTGCCGCCATCTTGGATGTGATGTCAATGACCCCAGCAGAGTCACAAATGTCCCTCAAAAGTTCCTCTATAGGTGAAGGGGACGGTAGTGGAGATGAATCACACAATGGTAAGATACTTGGACTCTAAAAATGTCTCTAAACAGAAGTGACAGACTGATGGACAGCCTAACAGGCCATGTGTTTGCCCCGAAACGCGTTGTCCAATGCACCCCAACAAGCAATAATTACATCATGTGACGTCCGTGTCTGATCTGCCTTTCATCATTGAGGTTCCCCTCCAATGTGGAGTCCAGAACTCACTCTATTCTCTATCTCCATTCCCTGATCGGCCCCGGGATAGGGAGCTTGGTTTATACGCCGCCGTGTTTATTGGTATTTGTCAACACAACCTCATCCTTTCTCCATCTGCTGTCATTGTGTGCGATGGTAAAAAATCCGAAGCCAGGAGCTTTATATACAAAATGAATCTTATCAAGAACCACTGCTGGGGGGAGAGAGATAAACCCAAGATGAACCAAAGAAGTGGAACTCCGACAAAACCTTCTCTCTTGTTAGGTTCGAGATGGAACAGGGAAGGGATAATACCCCTGCAGACTAATTAACTTGTTACAGAGATGTAGAGGACACAATGCTAGGTCAAGGCACCTCTGATAAGTGTGACCCCTACCACTTAACTGTCTGAGCTTGCACCTATGGGATATAGCGGGGTACAAATAGAGAGCAGGATTACTTGTGGCAGTCCCCTCCACCTAGATCTAAAGTCATCACATTAAGAGTTCATTCTGAGCAACAAGCTCACCATCATACGTGTGTAATAGTGTGTAAGTGTGTAATAGACGAGTGTTGGTTAATGCTCTATGTAGAAGCTGTGGACGGTTGTCACTTTTTCTGTCTGAACACTAGAGGGCAGCATGGAGGCTGCAATGTCAGCTTCCTGCCATATCCCATGATTCCTTGCACTGGGTATGATGGATGGGGGTGGTCACACTTGTAGTCTGGGCTCTCTACAACACAATAGGGTGGCTACAAATTAGGACACGAAGCATGAATTGTAGCCACAGCCATCAGAATATGCAGATCACTGCCAAGATTAGAAAGGATCAAGTGAACGAAGAACAGGAGGAAGGCATTTATCATTAAGACAGAAAACACATCATTTTTTTATTTTAGGGCCCATTTAAAGGTTTATTGCCATCAGTGTTAATGTAACACTGAAATGCCTCCCCAATTCAGACAACACAGATCTACCCACATATGTTGCCGTGCACCAAACACACAATACCATACAAACGTGTGTTATAAAAATGGTGGATGGCTGTTTGTTTCCCAATGTTTGGTGAGTTGCCAGCCTGTTCGATGTTCTGCCCCAATAGCGTTCATGTAATGCCCATGACCAGGGAAAGGTAACGCCAGGAAGCTTCAATATAAAATATTTTTGTTGTTCTGGTTTACATGAACTTTACCCGGCGTAGAAATTGTTTTTTTTTTCGGTGCTCCTCATCTTAAAACACATTTATTATTATTTATTATCATTTTTATGGGACGTGAATGCGGACACATTTTGCACAATTCATCTCTTACAGATAACCTGGCAGGATAATGGAGCCGGATTACAGGTCATACATCATGATCACAGCTCAGATACAAACATGTCACATAAATAAGACATCGGCGGGATGAAGAATGAGCTCTGACACGGCCAGAAAAATGTTCTCTATTACAGGCTGAAAATTCGGATTTTCCCCCAGCAGTGAACGCCGAGTCCCATCTGCTGACTCATCCAAACACCGCCGCTGCCAGATGCCGGGGGGGATGGAGAGAGGAGAAGGTGCAATCCCCATCAGAATTGGGTTAAAGGAGAAGTACAGGTCCACTTTTACAAATGTGGGATCAGTGATGCCGCTCCTACAATAATCCTCCCCACCTGCCTCATCGCCACCGCTCCATGGAACCATCAAAGTTGCTGCACATGCGCAGCTCAGCATTTGATGTCAAGATACAAAGCAATCCCGGGTTCCCCTGCACTTGCTGGGACTGAATGAACTCCTGCGCACCTGCAGAGTTATGTCACCCAGACTGGCCAATCAAAATGGTCGAAGATTGTATTCAGGAAGAAAAGAAGGAAGAAGATGGCGACGTCCTGCATGGAAACAATGACAGGTGAATATAGTGGGATTAAGTTAATCTTTAAGAAAGTTCAAAAAAAAAAAAAAAGATCAGACACAAAAAAGTCCAGAGTAAAAGAACCGTAGTAGCTATTGCAAAACATTTCTTGGAAATTTTACCAAAATTTGGTCTCCATCTTATGTAGTTTAATACATGTTTTTTTCACCAAAATGGCAGGGGAGTTTAACTGTAGTAAACACAACCCAGGTGAGTTGGCCCATTACTACCTCCAAGCATAGAACCTCTCGATGATCAGAAAGGGGGAAGGTTGGTTGTTGGCACATGGGCAGGTTTATCCATTTCACAGGTGGCTCTATGGCTTTGAAGTTGGCTCAGAGGTCTCCTAATGTCTGACAATTGCTGCTCAATCAACTGTCTAACCACACACTTCCTTTCAGATTCCAAGTGTTCACAGCAATGTCAAATATTATAGAGATAAAAGGGTAACGTTATTGGCCCCTAAAATTTAATAGTATGCAAATTATGATGGCAGAAAGATGACAGGACAGGATTTCAGGGATCTATACTATATATATACCTTATATTTAATTAGGGAGCCATACTGACCAAAGCCTTGAGAGGTAACAGGGCTGGTGCCAAGCTTTGCTTTATAGCAAGAATCAAGATTTGCAAAAGTCAGTGGACACCTGCCCATGTTTCCAGTATGAGCTTGTAGGATCTCCCATTCCAAAACCAATGGGATCAATATAGAGTTCCATTCTATACAGCCTCCACTCTTCTAGTAAAGCTTTCCACAAGCTTTTGGAGAGTCTCCACTGGTGTAACTACTGGGGAAGCAGGAAACTTTTTACCTCAACAGGTGCCCCCGACCAAAAGTCATTGTCAGGTCAGGTAGCTTTATTGGATGAGAAGACCTGGCTCACATTCCAATATTTCCCAAAGGTGTTCAGAGGGGTTGAAGTCAGGCCTCTGTGCAAGACACTCGAGTTCATCCCCAAACATTTATCAAACAGGTCACATGAAAAGAAGTACAAGATGGTCATTACTGGAAATACCTAAAAATTGGAGGGTGTTCACATTATTTTGGCCATATAGTGTGAGTCAGCTACCTATACCTTTGGATATGCTCAGTTTGAATCACCCAGATTTTAGATTGCTTGAGATGAATGATTCTATAATACTGCTGCCTTCTAAAAAAAAACATTCATGGCCCTATGTGAAAACTTGGAATACAAAGCAATACGACTCCGGCAATTGCTTCAATAAACAAGCTTATGGTTTATATAAAAATTTCATTAGAAAAAGTTTTTCTCCTAATAGCCTACAATTAGTAAATAATTTTGACAAGGAGGACGTCATGTAGGAGTATGGGAACAATTAGACCTAAATAACCATTTGGCTCCAACAATCAAAGAGATAGCCAAAAAAAAAGTGCACGCAGGAAGCAGAAACTTAATACTGTCTGCAAAATGACATTTTTCATTA
>NC_092861.1:1156692-1169712 GCF_032062135.1 Pyxicephalus adspersus
TGAAGCAGTTACTCCCCTTAGAAGTTGTACTCTGTTTATGAGAACCACACAGATTCTGGTACAGAACAGCTGGCTGTCAGAATGACAGCAGTGTGCCACAGATTACACAAAGGGAGATATTTATATCCCTGGACCTGATATCTGTTCCAGTGATGAAGCAGTTACTCCCCTTAGAAGGTGTAGTCTCTTTATGAGAACCAGAAAGAGATCCTCATACAGCGCCGGTGGCTGTCACAATGACAGCAGTGTACAACTGGTTACACAGGGAGAGACCTAATCTCTCAGTGTAATCTGCATCTGAATTGTCTGTTTGTCAGTGCAGAAGACAGCTGGGCAATACAGAGGAAGGAGAAACTCAAATCTAAGTTACCCCACCCCTGCCCTATGGTGCCCAAGGCCAGTGAATCTCCTGCATCTCCTTTGCGCTGGCTCCATAAACACAGCCCCATTCAAGTCTATTGGGAGTGACCGGGCCATGGCAGACCTAGGGGGGGAGGGGCTGCACTTTTAAGCTGCAAGAAATTACATTTTTATTTCCTTTTTCCTGACCATTTTTCTCAACAGACAAATTGCTAATTCTTTATCAGAATTGAATGATTGTTTCAGAGACTCTCAATGTGGGTTAAACAATATGTATACTTCACTTTATCAATGAAACATTCACCATGGTTGAGAAGAACATGACCACTGACCATGGTGCTGAATACATCAGCTGTATTTCTCTCTAAAAGTGCAACTCCAGATATAAAATAATAATAAAAAATGTATAATGTCCTCTAGGTTATCTCTGTCCTGCAAGGTAACCAAACAGCAATATTTCTTGGAAGATTCTTTATTTCTTCTGCAGAGAAAAATGTAATTTGAATTCCGTCTGTGAAATCTTTCAGAATGAGTAGAAGGTTGTGCGTTAGCTTTCATTTTTTATGTCTATAATGTCTGATGCTCCTCCCGACTGGAACCTGGAGCAACGTGGCTATTTGTGATGACATAGAAATGCAGCCTAGGCAATATATATTAGCAAAAGCCCAATCAATGTTTCAATCACCAAATTTTTCAGTGAATTAACTTTCACCAAACTTCACCATCACCATGTGGTATGATAATGTTGTGGCAGTTTGTGGCTTCTGATTGGCATTTATGGGAGGAAAGGAGACAACATTCAGCACTCCATGGACTGATGGTGTCACATGAAGGTTTTATAGAGTTCCATAACTTATGCCAAGATCAGAGGTACTCTGCATTCCCCTTCCTATACACAGAGGATTATATTTGTATATACACCTTGAGAAATGGAGACAGCAAAGTCTGAGAAACTTCCCATTGGTATCAGTTATGGAGCTCCCGGAATTGTTTCAAGTGTTTTTGGACATTGGTTCTGGTTCACTTTTCATTTACAAAGCACCCACTTGCTAGGTAAATTTGGAATTTTGTACAACCTACTTTAGACTGACAGAACGGGACGCTGAAGATAAGCAAAGCTGAAAATCGAATCCCAAAACATTACCAAAGATAAAGTACACTTACATTACAATAGATCTAAACCCAATCATGGAATTGTCATCAGAGAGAAATCCAACTAAACCCCAAATTGTCAAATTCCTATAGCACAGGAAGCCAAGACAAAAGGGACATTGGTATATGGTACTGCTCAGACACAATTAGCATATAGGAGATCCCTATAAGATGGTGAAGCTGAACGTTTGTGAACATGGATCCACTGGTCAAACTCTGCCCTTACTTGGTCTCTGCTCTCCTTGGTATAGTAGATGATAGATTTTGATACTTGCTGACATCTCCCGCTGTGTATGAAGTCACTTTGCATGTGCTGCTGTCTGTGCTGAGTGTCATTTGAGTCTTGCAAAATAATTCCCTTACATCTTTATTGGGAAAATTCTGTAGCAGCCAAGCAATGGCAAACCCAACTAATCCTAACTCGATTTGCAAGGCAAGTTTGGCAGTGCTGACCCCCTGAGAGCAACTCTTCATCTCTCCAAATTTGTATCTTTCGATACTTGTAACATCTGTCTCTCTGCAGAACTTTGTAGAACTCTCTGAGATTGACATAAGGGCCACAATCTTCAAAACGGGGGATTGGTACCCAAAGAGGATCCCTGCAGAGCTCTACCATAATTATCTCTGCAGCAATATGACCTAATGACCCAAGGGACGCCTTCTGAACTTTACTACCAAGATACCACTGCAGTTAATGCTTTCTCGTATAACCAAACACTTGTGGAACCTGATATTCACACCAATATAATTGTTTCTATTTAGTTGGACCCCATTTACCATTTAAAACAGCTTCCTCTTTTCTGAAAAAAAATTCTGATTTTAAAGTGTGCACTAGAGACAAAGACCATTTATGAGGTCAGGTTCTAATGTTGGATGGGAAAACCTGGCTTGCAATGGAGTTAGAGTTCTTCCTACAGGTGTTCAGTAGGGCTGAGGTCCTACAGAGGTGTCCAGTGGGGTTGGGTGAGGGCTTTGCAGGACACTCAACTCAAGTTCTTTCACAGAGCCCAATTGTCCACAATGTTTTTGTCCCTCCTCACTGGGAACACCTGAGTTCATGGAGACTGTATAGTTAGTGTGATGGTCAGGTGTCTACAAACATTTGGCCATGGAGTGTACAGACATTTCCAAGGCTTCTGTAAAACTACTCAACTCCAACTGCATAAAGGGCTTCCTCATATATTATCGAAACGCCTACATAGACTGTCAAGAGTCTCAGAATCAAATAACAATTTTTTACTCTAGTTCCAACAGTACGGTGCTGTTTCCCCTTCTTGTCATTGGAGTGGGATTGCACCAGGCAGCTGCAGCCATTTACAGAAACATCTGCTTTGTGTCAGCAAATTACGTCAATTTTCACATCCAAAGCGATCTCGCTGTGCTTACTGCCAAGACAAAAGGCAGAGCCACACCGGACTCCACCCTGAGACCTCATGTATCAGCGCGTTCTCCAGATGATGGATTAACTTCTCAAGTCAGGCCTGTATGGTTGTGTACAGCATAATTAATAGCTGAGAAGATAAGATATGATTAGGTTTATTATCCACCCTTCCAGAAAATCAATGGTTCTGAGCCAAGCCGACCCACGATGGTCTCCTTCCATGGTTTAGTCATTCCCTTGGGGAAAGGCTTGCTTAATTGCCTGCAGGTTATTGACAATATTAAATTCCTATATTTGATATAAAACATGTTTGTGTTGCCTGCTGCAATCATAATAAACCTTTTATGCAATCCTTAATAAAAGAGTCACCAGAACTTTACATTTAAAAGGTAATATTATCTAAATAAATGTTGTTTTCAGCCAGTGACTATTCCTTGTTGCCTAATATAATAGGCATGAATAATATTATTAAACTGCATTTATATGTGGACCATCACATCTCTATTATCTTGGTGGCTATTACCATAGAGGTGTTGAACATTTTTCCAAAAGATTTTTGAGTAATTTGCCCCATTTATGAGATCAGGTACTGGTGTTGATGAGAAGACCTGGCTCACCATTCCACCATTCCTGGCTCACCATTCCAATTCATCCCATAGGTGTTCAGTAGGGCTGAGGTCAGGGCTCTGTGCAGGACACTCGAGTTCCTCCACACCACACTGGTGACCCCATGTCTTTATGGAGCTGGCTTTGTACCCTGTTGCACAGTTATTGGGGAACAGAAAAGGGTCTTCACCAAATTGTGACCACAAGGCCAGAAGAGCGCAATGGTCTACAATGTCATTGGTAATAGGAGGACCCTTCACACCTGAACTCATCCACTTCATGGAGGTTCTATTGACATATAACTGCATAAGTGTGACAATCAGTTGTCCTTATGTGAATTTAATGTTAGCAATCACAGAGGGAATTCATTGTCAGGTTGACTGACCCATAGACGTACATTGTGAGAAGACGTAGTAAAGCCCAACCATTGTGTAGCAATGCAAAGCCTGTGCATATAATAACCAAATATGGCTTCCCATTGTACATTAAAATTCCAAACTATACATAGCAACAATCTTTTTAAAACATTCACACACACGAAGAACATAATTTAAATTAAGCTGTCTTTAATATATCAGGCCCATTGAATTTGTTGTAGCCCAATGTAAGCAGATCAATTACAACATCAAAGCACAATTTGACCATTGGCCAAAACATATGACCTTTGTGCCATGAAATCAAAGCACACACGTCTCCTGTCCAGTCATTAATCTCCTGGTTGATCATGAAAAGCCAAACATTCCGTAGGGGTGTGAAACTGAAAATTGAATTGCTTCCTTTAAGGGGGCTCCATAACCAGCATTATGTTGGGTGGCTCCACCAAGGAATCTGCCTTGGAAATGGGGAAGGGATTTGTGTTGGAGACCACTGAGACAAAGTCTTGCCTTAGGTTGGTACAAGTATAAGGGGCAAATACCAGCTGGTATCTAAAGCTGGTGCGGCTATGTTAGATTTGTTTACTCCAGAAGTCCAAGCATGGTATGGTACCCCAAATGCCCCAAAAGCAACCGGTGGCCCTTGTGTGTCATTAGTTGTCCACAGGGAGAAGTTATATTGCAAGGTGGGGATCTGGTGATTCATACCCCATATCCCGTGTTCTGTAATACCTTGGGTCCAATTCCATAACCTGGAGCAAAGAGATCGTACTCAGCCCCTTGCGTCCTAAATGCATCCAGCATAAAACACATTAAAATGACATAATAAGCATTTCAAATGTCAAATGTGCCTCTTCCACCTTCACTTCAATTTACCAGACCTAAAGGGTGCCAATAAGAGATCATTGCTGAGGATTATACGGATGAAGATACGTGTATCTAGTCTTTGTAATACTCCCACCCAGAATCCAGAATTCCCTTGCTTCCAATTCAGTCCAAATTACTTCTATGCTGTAAATTATTTGCATGTAATATAATTATAATATAATAAATTTCAGGCAACATTTGGCTATAAAGTCTATAAATTTACAACCTCAGATATAATGCAATATAGCGGCCATGATTGGCGGGTGGGGGGGTCAGCTCTGTATCCGCTCTCTCTAACAATTAGACCCGAATAATACGATCGCTGGAGAATATTTCAGGATTTGTGGAGCAGAGATGGGTAATAAATTGCCTCCAACAAGTGAAGGATTCTTCCAGACTGCCATGAGAAATGAGCGTGCTGTGATTTATTGTTTAGAGGAACGCTTTAGAAACACATTAAATACGCCAGGAATTAAAGTGCCGAATAAATGCTTTGCAGGAGACCATGAAGCCTGAGAACTTCCATGGCATGGAGGGAACCGGCCAAACATTGGTCACATGACCAGAAGCGTGCATGGAGGAACATGCAGGGCATTCACACAAAAAAAGGATTTATTATGCTGAAAAATGTTCTCTTACAACCGTGACTCTGAATATATTGGGGGATGGAAATAAACTTTGCAAATATAAACTCTTTTATCCGTGATTTGAAAGCTATCACAGGCCTGCAAGATATGAAGTCAATGGAAATCTCCAAAATGATTTTATATTGCTTAGAATGCATTTTGTATGCAATGGGGCACTCCATGCATGTTACAGTACAACATATATGTGAATGGACTCTTCCAGTAATTTATGTGAAACAGAAGATTTGCTTCCCCTGACGTAGATTCTGGAAAATAAAAGCCGAGCAGCTTTAAATCCAAGAACACAACAAGTCACAAATAATCAGATTATATCCAACGTAAAACATTTTACCATAAAGAGTTTTCATGTCAGCGCCATAGACTTTCCTGCCAAGCATGACATTGTGCTTTTTCCTTTCCTTACAGGAATTGCGTCCTAGCTGTGCTAAAGATTTAGCGTTACACACACCTCGGTGTTTTAGGAGATGAGCACTCTGCTTACACGGATAAGAAAAAAATGGTAATTGGTTGGTCCTGGCAGCAAAATTAATTAATTACAGCAGCAAAGAAAAAGAAAAACTATATCTAACTATAGTGGACCCTATGAAAACACTGGAACGCCCCCTTTCCTCTGCAAACATGAATTTGGATGGTTCCTCTGTTGGAGTTCTATGTCTTCATGTTGGATGGTGTCAGAAGTTAAGGCAGAACTAAACCCAGCAATACTCACCTGTTCCCTCGCAGGGGCCACTTCCTTCTTCTTCTCTATCTTTGCCTATCTTGATTGGCTGGGGTGACGTAACTCCTGCATAGGCGAATAGGAGTTCATTTATTCCCAACATGGGCAGTGGAAGCCAGGATCTCTGCACATGTGCACCTTGGAATTATCAGGGAGGAAGGAAGCTGGGAATATTGCAGGGACATCTTCAGTAATACCCTGCCAAACAGAGAGTCATAAAAGTGGAACTCCAGTTCTGTTTTAAACCAAGTTAGCTTCCTTATATTTCAGTAGGGATCTGGGTACTGAGTACTGGAAGGAGGTAACATGGTCCCCATACAGTTTAATAATGGCTCCATAGGAACCCAAAACAGAAAAATGGCAGACAGCAGGGTTCTTCTTCATATTCTGGTCTATATGCCAGATGAAATGAGGTTCTTCATTTATATACATCAGTTGGTTGAGTTTTCAGTGCTGGTAAATGAAGTCTTACCTGTCGGCTGTGCTGTCATGTCCAGATCATGAGCCTGACAAACCAGATTACACATCTTTGTATTTTAGGTGTTTGCCTCCAGTGCAGCTTTACCACCATTCCCTCGTTGCTTCCCAAAAACTCCCTGGATGCCCTTTTACTATTCTAAAAGTACATTCAAAGCTTTGGATATCCATGGAAAGCCATCACACATAATATCACATGTGTTGGTCTATATACAAGGTCTGCGTATGAAATAATGAGACTGATATAATATCTTCTATTTATTTCTATGACAGTTCTAATGTTTGCCCGTTCAATATTCTCTCCATTCACTATGAAGCACGGATATCGTCTTGTTTCCGTTTTTGTTACAAACAATACATCACCACTTTTGCTGCAAGTGGCCTCCATTTTAGTCTATGGCATTGAAATGGGTGAGAATAAGTATTGGCCAGTACTCTATATACAGGAATGGAGTGTCTGACTGATATTTTGAAATAAATCCCATGGGGATAAATCCAGCGGCAAACATATTTCCAAAATGGAAACTGATAAACCAAATTAGAGAACAAATTCTGCATCTGTTTTGATAACCCAATTACCGGTATGCTAAAAAAAGCTCAACGCGGGGTGTACTTACTTTTTCATGACTGTTGTCCTCCATTAAATCCAGTTTCCTAATAGCCAATAGGGTAAATGTAGAAGATGAACTCGGGGTAATTAATTCTTTCTGTCCTCATTATCGCACTGCCTGTCCCCATATTTTGTTTCTGTGACTTTGTCCTTGTTTACTGCTGACTGAGCGCTACAAAACCACAGTTTACAGAGCAGCAATTACCGTGAGGTAGAATGCAAACCACAGGAGCCGCCGTCTACAAATCTTTATTTCTGGGGTGAAGGATAATTAGCATGGAGGGTAATGAGTTCTCCCTTTGAAATTTAAGTTATTCCTTTACACCCCAGAAAGCTGCGGTTGACTTCAAACCGGGAGGAACCATGGCGGAATATTTGGGAAAAGCCGAGCTCTATAAACAGACTGGGGACAGTTCTATAAATGGAATACTTTGTACGAGTTATCATTGCTCTAAGTGTTTATATTCTGATGGGGAATATGATAGAGCGAAGGTTAGACCGCCATACGCGTAGGCCTGTGGTCCCTCTGCGGTGCCTTTCAAGTAGAGATTTATTTTCTTTAGATAATTTTATGTTCAAAGGATTGGTAATTCTGTCCTATGGTTTGCACAGCTCTGTCACACAACACAGCCCTGCTGTGCATAAAAGTAGGCCTGATTATTCCTTTCTGCATGGTCATTGGTGATTGGTCTTTCCATGAAGGTTCACATAAATGAGATTAGTTACATGTGTAAAAAAGAAAGAAAAGAACAGCAGGGGGTTTAATTGGTAAAAAAATATTGTACAAGTGTTGTATATTCAATAACAATATATGACTGATTACACTCATTCTAATATATGGTCACAATGGTGGGGTGTAGGACCCAATACTAAACAAAGTTCTCCTGAAGTTATTTGTTGACCTCATATAAGGGTGAAGTGAAGTTGATCTCAAATCCCGATGCATTTCGCTTTTTTAGGCTCAGCTGCTGCAACTGCAGGAGCACATTCATGGAAAGGTGAAACTTGTGCCCCATAGAACTCGCTCCAAACATAAGGACTGACCACATTTGTTGCTTTCCATTCAGGATTACCTGCCCCCCAAAAAGCCAGGCACTTCCATATACCTAATTAAGGATCCCCTCTAACTCCCTGACATTGCTCCAGTGGTCTCATCATACCCCTGAGGAAGCTTTTTTAGGTGAAACGCATCCGGATTTGAGATCAACTTTTCTTCTATTTGTCCATACATACTTCACCCCTAAAAAAAGTGAAAAAATAACTTCAGGAGGGCCTTTGTCTAGTACGAGGTTCCACACCCCACCATTGTGACCATATGTTGGAATGAGTGTAATTAATCATATATTGTTATTAAATATACAACACTCATACAAAGAAGCCTTATTGTCAGGATTTGAGATCAACTTTCCCTCTTTTTCCCCATGAATATTTCACCCCTATATAAGTCATCATAGATCCACGCCAACAAAGAACTGGACAGTGCAGGAGAAGCAGCACAATCATTAGCTCCTCTCTGTCCTCCTAATAGCATGTTTCTTTTCAGGCTCCTTGTACTGCTTCTTCTGACTGCACTCCAGCCCTGCTGTATGTGGATAAAATTCAGCAACAATTAAAATAAGCGTACAGAGCCGGAGTTCAGCTTGAAGAAGAATTCTTTGCCGCCACTTTGGAAGAAATACTTATGTGAAGTGAAGCATGCATTCATAAATTTTCCTGGTCATCCTCTCATATGACCAGCTTTATAATTTACAGCATTGCAGCTTCCAGTGTTTCCACAATCCTCATCTACGTGGTTCGGCGCCAGGAGAAAAAAAAGATCTTGAGTTTTTAAGTGGAATAAGCGGTAAATAATAACATCTGCCAGCGTGAAATCTACATTTTCATAGGGATGTTAATGAATGTTTACAGATGTAGAAGTGATCTGTAGAAGGAAACTCCCCGAAGCTTCACCATGTCAGGGTTTCCAGCGTTGGATCATTTTCACTTCACTTGCCTGTAGGAATCTTTTATGCCCATTTCTTTTTTATTATGTTTATTCTTTTTCACTTCTCTCCTGGCTTTTTCTGGTCCACCAGTTTTAAAGTGACTTTAATGAGACCTTGCTTAACAATGCATGGTCTACTGACCAACCAAGTGTTGGGTGATAGCCATCAAAAGAATGTTGAAAGAAACATGTAAAAGAATATTCACCTAACTCCAAGGTACGGGGGCCAATACCAATGGTTAACCAGAAATCTATCACCATACACCTCACCTATTGACAAGCCCCAATCAGCCTCGGGAGGCAAGTGGCACCAAGCCAGCACTCAGTTGCCCCCAGGTACGCAAGGAATTGCCTCTGGGGTACAAGGACTGGTAAACATCCAGTAAATCTTCTTGGCCAACTGGTCCATAGTAATGGCAAAGGCTAGCAGTCCAAAAAGTTAGGCAAGAACAGGTTTGAGAACAGGGCCAAGGTAATACATGGGAAAGCAACAAGCGAGGCAAAATATCCAAAGAGTAGAAAAGACCGTCCAGGCGGCAAACCGGCAGACATGGCAAATGTTGGCAACAAGTATCAAACAATATTGCACCTACAGCAGGACAGGAACTTAACTAAATACTAAGAATCGATGGACAAGGTGCGTAGGGATCGATATATCAATTGGCAGGTGAGGTCAGTGCTCAACAAGGAAATTACGGGGCTACAGGTAACAACAAGGCTACAAAACCCAGGAGTGCACAGATCGGTCTGTACCACATTGGGAACATGGCCGACAGAGACCATTGGGGCTACGATTGTACACTCTTGTAGACTCTTCAGAGGGGGAAGTACTGACCAAGGCGTATGTTAGGCTTGTCTAGGTGAACGTGTTGCTACCAGGCCTTCTTGTTGGGTCTTGGAAAGCTTTCATATCCCTCCAGGTCAGGGTTTTTCAACCAGAGTTCTTCCAGAGGTTGCTGGGGGTTCCTTGGGCAATGAGCAGTTTGTGCCTTTCAGGTCAGTTTAATGGACACCAAGGGTGACATTTTTCCCATTGGGTTCTTCCCACTGATCACCACACTATCACTATGCACTGTGAGCCGTAATATTATAATTAAAGATTTCAAGGGTTCCCTCATTTTAAAACAACTGCTGTACAATGTACTCCCACATAGTGCCGAAGCATCCTAATATTAAATTTGAGATCTTCAGATTTCCTTGGGCTCTAATTTTAGGTCCAGTGACATCATTGGAGCAAACGGGCAATAACCAAGTGGAGGTTTTCGGGTCTGAAGATCTTAGATAAGCATATCTTACACGGTTTACTTTAAGCCCCCATAACCTCAGCAAAAATATATTATAATCTATTAAAATAGATCTACGGTATGCGTTCTTCTTGCTATTGTTTGGAGAGGAGTCACACACTTTGGCCATATTGTAGGTGTAATGGTCATGGGGCCACAAACTATTGGAATATTAAATGTCTACCCAGCATGAATGAAGCTCAGATACACATAGTCCTATGGAGGTGAATACAATGCACCCACACAGACCTCACACATGGACCTCTTATAGCAAAGTACAGCTTGGACCCGATCTGGTGTTGGACTGACAATGATAACTCTATTGGAAGATTCATGCAGAGAGGGAGAGCTGTCATGTTGAATAACGCTAACATACAAAGCCGGTGGTTTCTGCCAATCACAAACTTATCCAGTGTTTTGTTTCTAAGAAAAGTCTTGCCAATTGTTCTGGGATTACTCATTCTTGTGCTTGTTTTATCGCTGGTTACACCCCAAATTAATGATCGCTGTGAAAATAAAACAGAAGACTGGTAAAGAAAATGACAAAAGGCAGAAGAGGATCTGTTACATCAAATGGGCACACGGAAAGTCATGTTGTAGAGTTTCCTCGGTGAAGTTCTTGGGGCAAAGCTGGCCCAAAAATTTTGGATTCTGAATGTGCCACACCCAAAGATGCATATGATAATGGAGGGAAATTCTTCTGGATTGTTCTGGTTCCTGGAGAGTCATTACATCACTCAAACGCATCAAAACCACATGAGGGCACCGCCAAACATCTGAGGAACATTTGTGAAAAACGTGCAGAGAGGTGGGGAGAGGACCACTTTATGCCTTTGCCTATGTTTGTGTGGTCACTTATTTATTCTTTTATTTACAAGTGATACAATAAAGAAATACCAGGCCCGGTGGCAGCAGAAAGCAATGCAATAAAGCAGTGGGCTGTGTAATATGCAGACCACCAGCTTCAGTGCTGCGTGACGCTGGGATATATAATCCAGCACAATGACACCCCGATGATGGTGATGATTTTTAGGGCCAGTCAATGTCTTGCAATAAAACATTCTCACCTGGCTTTACCAAGATCACTGAGCTGTGCAGGTGCAGAATGCTGGGATATGCCATGGCAATCAAGACTGGAAGCGCAAAGCCTCACGGGATATCTACATCACTCACTCCAAGATCGGGCATGCCCAGAAGGGGTATTTTCCTACACAGAGGGGGAATTAGATTCTGATCTTACACATGCGCAGTGAGATTGGCAACCTATTTTATCCATTTTACAGCTGGCTACGTCATCTGATCTCGCACCTGCACAGAAGGGGCATTTTCTTCACTAAGGGGAACGAGATGTCGCTCTTACTCATGGGCAGTGCGGGTGACGTAGCAAGAAGACTAAAGAAGAAGACGAAAGATGAAGAAGAATTCCAGGACCGCATGGGACCGGATTGAGGGAAGGTCCAGCGGCATCGAGGGATCTGCGTTTAGTTCTGCTTTAATGAGCAACGTGAGCATGTTCAGAAGTTAGATCTGGCAGGCCCGGCCAAACAAGATGGCTAGGGATCCAACACCCGGAATAAGAGCAGAAGAAATGGGTGGCACCTGCGACGGAAAGAAGGCAGGTGAATGTAAATAAAGTAATTGTGATGTTGTACGTATGTTCATCTATTTTAGTTGGGACATTACCTGTCCCTTTTGCAATAAAGGACCTGACTGGTCGCATTGTTTCATTTTTTGTACTTAGTTCCATTTTAATGCGACTTTCTCCACTGTGCACAAAATGGCATTGGAGCTTAGACTAAAGTGATGTAGCACGTGGAGGAGAAGAACAGTTCAAAGAACTTTCACCCAACATAGTTAGAATGGAGTCTGAATGCATCGAGGTAGGTTGGTTGGGCCTTTATGCTGCCAGCAATGTGCTATCATATAATGGGGCCTGGGGCCAAGGTACGTCATGAGAGGCCAAGTGGAACTGGAAGAAAGTTGCTGCTAAACGTCCCATCACCTACCGTCTGCCACTTATCTCTGTACCGCATTGTGACTGTATGGCTGAGCTATTATCAAGCCACGTCCTTACAGAACTTCAAGATGGCCTCATCCTAATTCAACTCGACCACGTCCCCAAAATTTGCCCCAAGGAGGTGATTTTTAAAAAATTGATTTTCATTTGGGATATTTAACAGACCAAATGGGATCAGAAGTTCATTATTAGAGGAAGTTTGTACACCGGTGCTTTTACTTCCATTAATGAACTATTTAATTAGGAAATAACAAGCATTCTTTTTTATTTTGCATCTGTTGTGAATTTTCGGATCTAACTTGAGTTCCGTAGCATTTTTCCTGCCTTGAGTGTCTTATAAATTGAATAATGATGACCTTCAAATAGCACAGCATTAAATGCGACGTTTAATGAGTCATTTAAAATGCCGTTATTACACAACATATAAACCGCATACTTTACAACAAAGACAAACATCCGACCGCAGGAGGAAAAACAGATCGAGATCTTTCCCAGAAAGCAAAGACGCGCGCACAACTTTCTCTGTAAATCAAAATAAATTTCC
>NC_092861.1:1170298-1192301 GCF_032062135.1 Pyxicephalus adspersus
GGCTCAAAAAATACCCCTAAAAATACAGTTGCTCCAATTCAAGTCAATGGCAGACCGACTTGAGACTACTGGAGTGAAAACCACAATAAAACCAACTGGACCACCTTCAAATATGTAAGAAAAGAGCTTGGAACTGCTGGTATTAGTTATATTACACAGTATTTATATAGTGCCAACATATTATGAAGCATTGTACAGAGTTCATAGTCATGTGACTAGCTGTTGCTCAAAGGAGCTCACAATCTAATGTCCCTATGATGGTCATATGTCAATAATACAGTCTAAGGTCAATTTCTGGGGGGAGCCAATTAACCTCACTGTATGTTTTTAGAATGTCGGAGGAAACCCACACAAACACGGAGAGAACCTCCAAACTCCATGCAGATAGAGTCCTGGCTGAGGTTCGAACCAGGGACCCAGCACTACACAGCTCGGAGAGCTAACCACTGAGCCACCATGCTGCCCATAGGTTTTGTGAGTTCATTCCCAAAGCAATGAACCGGCTTGGATTAACCTCCCATCTGAATAAAACTTTAGGCAAAGTTCGGATAGTATAGGTTTATCACCCACGTGGTTAGCAGCTCCCAGGCACCTATTACAGACTTCTAAGTGCCCATGAGCATTCAGTTATGAGATTTCAGAACATTTGCTGAAGAAGTTGGAAGTCTATGATAGTGGTCCAAGGGGCATACCGTCTTTAGACATGAAGCATCTGAAAACCAACCAATTGACTGCAACAGAAGGGACCTCAATTGCCCCATTTCAATGATGATGGGGCTTTGAGCCCCTTGGGGATCCGTTGGTTGCAGTTGAGGTTCCATCTGTTGCAGGCATTTGGTTGAGGTTGCACATGCTTTATGTAGCGTTGGCCGGCTACTTGGACCACTTCCAATAGACCTCTTCAGCAAACGCTTGCAAACCTCTTTCAAAAAGATAATTGAATGCTTATGGGAACCTCATGGTTGAGGATGGGTGCTTGGGAGCTGTTAGCCACATGGGTGTAAATGCATATCTAGTTTATATTCACCTGGGTGGTAATTCTGAGACAGTTAATTGCTTTGGCACCAATACTGAACCACCCAAAGCCATGAATAGCACTGAAATAAACAACAGGAGTTCAGATTCCTTGCAGAGATTTGTAGGAGGTGCATTTAGATGTATTGCGGTTTTCCAGACACTTCAGGACAATCTCAGGTTTATCTGCCACTGAACCGCTGCCATGGACCTAATTGGGAACATTTTCCAACCACATTTATAGCAAGCGTTAACAAGTAGGTGCAAAGTGGTTGCAATCCTAAGCAAGAAAACCGCAACCATTCTCATTACCTCCTCCTCATTCCTTCCAAATGCATGGTGGTTGAAAATGAGCTGCAATCACCAAATTGTGATTTGGAGCACCCAGGGAGCACCATTTGGTTGTTAGGTACTCCTGGGTGGTCAATTTCAACCACCATAGGCTTGGAAACAATGAGAAGGAGGAAATGTAAATGTAAAAAAAAATTAAATTCAGATCATTTTCAGCCCTAATGAGCACCAAATAATTCTTAAATGAATCTGCAATGCACTTGACAGGTGGCTTAAAAAGAGGTTACAGGACCATATTGATTTAAGGAAAATCCACATTCCCATCGGCACCCCCAGCTTCTCCAGGAATTTAGGAGACATCACTCTGTTCAGGGGATTTGCACTTGTAAATTTGGTGAGTTAGATGCACAAAATGACAGAACTTCAATAAAATGGGTTTGAACCCAAAATCCGAACGAGGCAACTGAACCGGCAAACATTTCCCATCATGGACGATCACATTTTGTTTCCTCCGAATATATTTTTATTCTTTTAGAAAATGACACATGATCTGTGATTGCCCCAATGGGGATTAAACTTTCCCCGATGATCCCCTTTATCTAGCAGGAAGGGCGGAGGTTTCGTGTGTTCACCAGTCCAGATACAAAACATAAGCAGGGAGTCGGATTCCAGCTGAGATTTATCAATGTTTTTTTAGATAACGATAATTTGAACAATCCTATGGGAGCAATACATCAGCATGTGGAAAATTTCAAGTTTGATCATTTCCCCGTAGGAAAAAGGGAAAGCATTAAATAATGTTATTCCAGTGAAGATAAATGAACCCTGGTGCCCGCGCCTCCTGTCCAGGAGAGTATGGAATGTATAGGAGGAGCGGCAAAAGTCATCGCCTGTTACTTGGGGTGGTATTAGGGTACAGGGGGTATCAGTGTTAGAAGTAAAGGGAGGGTCAATATTAGGGTTACATGGAGGGTTAGTGTTGTGGTTACTGGGGGTTATAGATGGGGGTTACAAGGGTACTTAGTGTTAGGGTATCGGGAGGGTATATGGTAGGGTTACAGAGAGGGTTAGTGTTGTGGATACATGAAGGGTTATTGTTGGGGTTACAGGGGTACTTAGTGTTAGGGTATTGGGAGAGTATACAGTAGGGTTACGGAGAGGGTTAGTGTTGTGGTTACTGGCGGTTAAAGTTGGGGGTTACAGGGGTTCTTAGGGTTAGGGTATAGGGAGGGTCAGTGGTAGGGTTACAGAGAGGGTTATTGTTGTGGATACATGGAGGGTTATTGTTGGGGTTACAGGGGTACTTAGTGTTAGGGTATAAGGAGGGTGAGTGGTAGGGTTACAGAGAGGGTTAGTTTTGTGGATAAATGAAGAGTTTATGTTGGGGTTACAGGGGTACTTAGTGTTAGGGTATTGGGAGGGTATATGGTAGGGTTACAAAGAGGGTTAGTGTTGTGGTTACTGGAGGTTAAAGTTGGGGGTTACAGGGGTACTTTGTGTTAGGGTATTGGGAGGGTATATGGTAGGGTTACAGAGAGGGTTAGTCTTGTGGATCTCGGGAGTTAAAGATGGGGGTTACAGGGGTACTTACTGTTGAGGTATTAGATGACCTACTAATATGAATTGTACTTCAGCTTGGTGATATATGTGTATAAACTATTTACCCTTACACCTAAAATATTCCTTAATGCCGGTTTAACTAACCCCAGCTTTCTTCTTTCTTTTCCTGTTTATGATTCTGCATATACCGGGTATCATTCAAATTGATTGGAGGAAGGACTAGGTATCATTTTATTTGGTATCACAATCTAACCAGTTACCCACCAGCCACCATTGCAACCAGCGGTACACATAACATTCCGTACAGACCTCCGGGATCTCCCATTTCTACCCCATAGCCCATTAGATTGTAAGCTCCTATGGACAGGGCTTTCACTCATTCAATCTTGATGATTTTTGCTTTATAGGAACAGTTGGGCTCGGCAAGAACCTGACATATGTGGATCCATAAATGGCCAACAGAGAAGGACCATTATACATGTCAGTGGGAAAGAGCACAGCGGGGTGCTGCTCGCTGGTTCTACCCATTCTCCATAGAACAGAACGGCGCTGTGTGCATTAAAGATCATTTCCAGCTACGAAAATTGCACATGTGTACGCAGCCTTAGTAAGTGTCTCTAGTTCTGCTGTGTAAACCTATAAATCTAATCTGATCTGATATACTAGATGATATAATAGTACAACCTTTATCTTCCCCATTGTGTCTGCAATATATATATATATATATATATATATATATATATGTATTTATTTATTTATTTTTAATTATTATTATTACTAATAATACTTTGTATTTTTTTTACATTGCATTGCAATGTTTAGAGTACACAAAATGAATATGTGCAGAAAGACGAGACTTTAAAGACATATATAAAAAAAAGGGTAAGAAAACATTTTTTTTGATACATCACTAGAAAAGCAAAGTAGAAAAAATTGTTGCTCAGTGTCTTACAAAACACGGCATTGCGATCCTATATTACAATGTAGAGACTCGCATAAAGACTAGGTAAGAATATCATCATATGTAACATAGTTGGAACACTAGTAACAAGTCTCACAAGAAAGGCCAGTATAGCATTGACGCGTTTCGCGGTGTAACACCGCTTCTTCAGGATGAGGCTTATTGAGAGACGAGTAAATATAATGATACCAAAATTCAAGTATCACTTTCCAAACACCTAAGCAGGTTCGTAAAGGAAAGGAACACAGGTGGGCAGTGAGCACTAACAGACAGACGGCAGCAATCCCAAAAAGTAGAACCCAAAACCAAATGAGATCAGAGTCTGCCTAAGAAAGAGGTAACTTTCCTCTATGAAAGATGTTCCATGAATCCTGCCCTGCCAGAAGCATCCTGTGTGCGCAATAAATGCACGGTATATATATTTATATATATGTGCATTTATTTATTATTATTATTATTATTATTACTAATATTACTTTTTTTTTTTACATTGTTTTGCAATGTTTAGAGTACACAAGACTGAAATAGATCCACGTCCCTCCAGCCATTTACTAATATACCGTAGCAGCTTTATAGCCAGGAACATATTAAATGGTGAATAATAAGAATTACACAAGACATTGAGTTTTATGTTATAGAGTCCCGGAATGTGGTTTGCGGCTCCGTAGCTTTTCTCCTGCCAAGGATGACATTCTCCTTTTTCCTCACTTCTCTTAAATTGTGTCCTCGCCGTGCTATAGATTTAATGTTTACACACGGCTCAATTTTTTTTTTGTGATGTAATCAATTTGCTTGAAAGACTAGGGAAAAAGTTGTGTAATTAGTTGGTCTCAGCTGGAATATTATTCAACTACAATGGAACAAAACTTGTTTTTCTCCAGCTAGAAAAAAGTCTTTATTTCTATATTCAGCTATGAAAAATGACTTGCAAAATGCATCAATTTGTCCTGATGGGTTATTTAGAAGGGGAACACCCCCACATAGGGCTACTTACCTTTTTTTTAAACTCCATCCCCCCACTGTACAATTTATATGTCAAAACCCTAAGAAATAATTGGGAAGTTTATGATATCTTCCTCCAAGGATGCATTGCTAAGGCTTGAATAGCCAATTACATGGCTCAAACATGGGTCCTGATTTATTAAAGCTCCCCAAGGCTGGAGAGGATACACTTTCATGAGTGAAGCTGGGTGATCCAGCATACCTGGAATGGATCTGGTCCAGGATTGAAAGTATCCATTCCAGGTTTGCAGGATCACCCAGCTTCACTGATGAAAGTATATCCTACTGCTGCAAGGACTTTAAGATGAACTTGCTGTCCCGTGATCGTAATACAGACTTAGCACAATCAGAATATTTGAGATAATGTGGTGTATGAATGTTGCCCCCCCCCCCATGTGATTGGCCTGGGTTTACCTTCCTCCTCTGCTGCCGTCCTACACATATTTTACTGATGCCAAAACGTGAAAGAAATGTGTTGGATTTATGGTCTACCAACGGGCTCATGTCTTGTGATGCTAATATCTGCGAAACGCATTAGTAAAAATTGAGACCCTACCATAGGTAGGCCAATAATTTTAAATTGACTTGTATCTTTTAAAGAAATAATTTATTAAAGTTTGTTGGCATTTTATTATCTTATATGTACATTGTATTCTGATGTCTGAAAAGTCGCGTCTTTGTTCTTTAGGTTGTCAATAAATTGATTCTCGTATAGTTTGGGATGTGGCATCATGATGAGATAAGAGGTGGCTTCTGGAAAATATAATACAGAATATAATATACTTGGTATTGAATTATATATAATACAAAAACTGATGGCCACCAATATGTGAAATGCCCCACTTGCAGGCAAAAACACCAAAATATGCCCTAATCCCAACTTGTGTAACAATGTGTATCCATGTACTACCATTAATCCCAATTCCACAGACAATGGCCCGGATTTATTGGGGCTGGAGAAGATACACAGAAGGACATACAAGGACTTCAGAGGTAATAGAAGAACATTACAAGGCAACTCCTAGTTGGCCATTATTGATGTCCATCCATTACAACATTTCCTCTGTGTTCCCCATTCTTCTGCTTTACAGGTATTTATTATATATTGGACAGGCATTGATAGACTCCTTCCATGCAAAATGCTGGTAAAACGCGTTATGTTACATACATTTAGGTTAAACAAAGACACTTCATCCTTCTATATCCTAATGGCAATCAGATACGAGCTGTAACAACATTCTTACAATTGATCAACTCACTATAAAATAATAATAATATTAATAATAATAATAAAACATATAATAAACCAATTTACTAAGTAATCAGATCCTATAAATCTGCACAGCCAGTAAACACACACAAAGCCCGGGTTCTCACTCCCTGATGTTTGCCAATGGAGCGGATATTTGAGAATAATTTCTGCATGTAGAGGAAAAACCTTAATTTCATCTCTCACAAAAATCACCCCTGGTATTGCCATCAAAAGCGGACAACTTTCCCCCAAGCTTATATGGTCTCAGATTATCGCTTCATCGTTTCTTCTCTCAGCGATCATTACAGTTGCCCTTCTTTCCATCCTCACCACTTCTTTGCCGTCCTTTTTGTGAATTGCGTATTCTAATGGAGGACTTTATACAGATATATTGCACGGGGCAGATTATGCTTCCTTCTCTGGAGTCTATATTTCTAATACATCTTAATATTGAAGCTACCGGTTGGCATTGAATGCTGAAGTCTACCAGGACGCCCAGATCACTTATGATTGCATGATGAATGATTCAGCCCCAACTCCATTTACCAAGCCATAGCCCTACCAACCAACGCATCCAGGTAAACTAACACATAACATTCTGTAGGGATTTAGTGGAGGCTGCAAACATACATATAGTACTTTGAATCCCAAACTCTGCAGGTAAAAAGCAAAAGCCCCAACACCAAACTTATTTCCCCCCTCCAAACAAATCTTTGTCCTACCTGCCAAAATGAAGACTCCAACAAGAATGAGGAAGACTAGAAGATACAGGCCAACCACAGCGTATTTCAGGGCTGCTATAGATCCCAGCTGCCCACAGCGACCGGAGGGTTTTCTGCTCTTCGCAGGACCTGCAGGAATGGGGAAAATGATATGAGAGTGAAAAATATGAAAAGGAATTTGGCAAATCTTATAAATGCCCCTTTATTGTCTACATTGAAGTCCATATATGAATCCCAGCATTCCTTCTCTTCACAGTCCCGACCCGATCACAGCCCAGTTCCTATTTCCTCCACAATTCTCTTAGAGTTCTGAATGAATAAATCATGTTAAAATATAAAAATGTATACACAATATATGTATGAAAAGGACCCCCCACCCCAAGTTATGTGAGCCAAAAATAAATCACAAGAAATGGTTTGGTAATTTAGTATTTTCTTTTAGCATTTTTTAAGCATTTACAAACCAATTTCAGAGTCTTTGTTCTGATTTTTAAGGATCTTTGCCTTTAAATTTGACACCGTCAAACTGTCTACTGGCAATTTCAGTAGCTGGATCCTCCTGCCAGGGTTCCCGGGTTTTACTCCCTGCAGAATCCCATTTCCCCTGCTTCCCCCAATTTCTTCTGATGCGTTGGAGTTGACCGGAAGGTTAGGTGCCACCAGCCCCTGAGAGCTATTAGAAGCCTAGCATTCACCTAAAACTGGAAATATTGGTGAAGAGTAGCCTAGGTCTATGACTTCCAGGTCATAGCCAATCCCCTCTCCTATCACAATTTAAATATTTATTTTATCCAGATTTATAGTCCAGGTGGTTAATATTGTCATCCATCAGAAGGTTATTATTACAAAATGAGAACTTTGTGAAGTTTAACTTAATACGCAGGATATAAATGTAATATATCACAATTGTTTTGACTTTCTTTAATGGAATAATGGTGCCGAGATGTTTGACTCAGTAAAAAAATATCATTAGCAAGTCAAATATCACCCCTCACCCCCACACATCCTCCGACAGTTATTGCTAAATAGGTTAGCGTACCGATCCAATGAGTGAAGAGGAAACCCAAAAAAAGCCACAAAAGGGAAACAGATGTCCAAACACAAAAAGCCCAATAAATTGTGGTTCAGAATGTTTGGGTTTTAATCTATAAAATCTGTAGGGGATTTCAGTTTAGAATATATGAAGACAACGGTTCTGCAATAGTTGTATGATGGGAGGAATGAAATCAATATATATGCCATGTCGGAACATACATTTACTGGATAAACCAAAGACTTGCTAATAAAGTCACATCAGCCCCCAGTTACACAAATAGATATTAATAAATCCCAGATGAATTCTGCTGGAAATCCTTGCTAGCAGTCTTGTACTACTGGAAAGAGCCTTTTGGTCCTAGACAAGGGTAGTGCAAACTGGGCAATCGCCCCTTGCCCCACCCTATCCAAGGCCCATTTGAAAGAGTTGGGTTAGGCAAACTGGAATGCTGTGCACTTGGGGCTTCTACGTCTTATTGGACCAAATGCCCCATGTTGTCTAAAACCATCCCTGGCCCATAGACTCATTGGCTATAATCTGAAAGGGGTAGCTGGATCATCACAACTTGCTGTATATGGGTCTGTGTAGTTACTCAGAGTGTCCATTCTGACCTCCACCTGTCTACCACCAAAAGCACCTACGATGGTTAGATGATTATCTGAGCTGGACCATGGAACAGTGGAAGAAGGTGGCCTATTCTGATGGATCATGTTCTCTATATAGATGTCCAGGTGGGCCATTTCTCAGAATAAAAGATGGCAGCAGGGTAGGCTATGAGAAGAAGGAGGTCCAATCTGATGGATCATGTTCTCTACATCATGTTCAGGTGGGCCATTTCTCAGAAAAAAAATGGCGGCAGGGTACACTATGAGAAGAAGGTGGTCCGATCTGATGGATCATGTTCTCTACATCATGTAGATGTCCAGGTGGGCCATTTCTCAGAATAAAAGATGGCAGCAGGGTAGGCTATGAGAAGAAGGAGGTCCGATCTGATGGATCATGTTCTCTACATCATGATCAGGTGGGCCATTTCTCAGAAAATAAATGGCGGCAGGGTACACTATGAGAAGAAGGTGGTCTGATCTGATAGATCATGTTCTCTACATCATGTAGATGTCCAGGTGGGCCACTTCTCAGAATAAAAGATGTCGGCAGGGTACACTATGGGAAGAAGGTGGTCTGATCTGATGGATCATGTTCTCTACATCATGTCCAGATGGGCCATTTCTCAGAAACAAAGATGGCGGCAGGGTACAATATGAGAAGAAGGTGGTCTGATCTGATTGATCAATGTTCTCTATACAGATGTTCAGGTGGGCCATTTCTCAGAATTAAAGATGGCAGCAGGGTATGCTATGGGAAGAAGGTGGTCTGATCTGATGGATCATGTTCTCTACATAATGTCCAGGTGGGCCATTTCTCAGAAACAAACATGGCAGCAGGGTACACTATGAGAAGAAGGTGGTCTGATCTGATGGATCATGTTCTCTACATCATGTCCAGGTGGGCCATTTCTCAGAAACAAAGATGGCAACAGGGTACACAATGAGAAGAAGGTGGTCTGATCTGATGGATCATGTTCTCTACATCATGTCCAGGTGGGACATTTCTCAAAAAAAAATGGCGGCAGGGTACACTGTAGACTGAAGGTAGTCTGATGGATCATGTTCTCTATATCATAGCCAGCTGGGCCATTTCCCAGGGGAAAAGATGGCAGCAGGGTATACTATAGGCAGAATGTTGGCTGTCTTCCTGTTGTCTTGAGATTTGGTGGAGTCCATTCCTCAATGGGTCAGACACGCTGGATCTACACAATATTAGGCAGGTGGTTTTAATGTTTTGGCTGACCATCGTCTATTCTAATCTTACTTTACGGAAATAAAACTTTTACAGCTTATGCAGTTGGATGGATTGAAGGTAATTAGAGAATTGGAAACTCAATAGGAACTTTAGACAGGATGAACTGTGGGTGACAATGAGAATCTGCGGAGAATGGCGGCCAGGAAATCTTGCTCCATTGGATGGACGGCCCTGTATGTAACTTGATACAGACCCCCGAGACCCTCGGAAGTCAATAATACACACATGTTATGTCTCCTTGTATCTTCACACATTCCTGCATTACCCCTGGAATCAGCCTCTTCCTCCAACTACGTGACACCTCATGATAAATAGCAAACAACCTCGTTCTTAGGGATAAAAACATTTACACAGCTGCTCATCTGGCACCTCCAATGAGCCTGGAGAAGGTTCAGGAAGATGTAGACGCTGGCACCGGGGACGGAGCCGAGACCCCCGGGGACAAGGTGGTTTCCTTGTAAAGCCACGAACAACACAAACCGGTGACCTCAACTGATATTTAAAGGGGCACTCTGCAGATTCATGATCTGTGCTATGCTGTGAAGTTTTCTTCAGGTTATCTAGAGCTTCAGAGGGTATTCAGGGTATTAGAGTAAAACAACTTCCCTAAATACAGGGCAAATTGTTGCTCCTCAGTGCTCCACGTTGGGATCTCTCCAATGCTTCAACATATCGGGACCAGCTCCACTTCTTTCCAGTATGCTCAGCTTTCATTTTCCAGCACTGAACAGGTCAGAGATGGTCAACAATTCTGTATAAGGTCTGCCCAACACAAAGCTGAAATTCAGATCTCCCTTGTAAATTGGTGAAGAGAACCTGTCACTTTGTCCCAAATGGCTATTCTGAAGCCATCTCAGTGCACCTGCTGAAAATCTTTCACTGTAAGGGCTGTGATAATGTGGAATCGGCTCCCTCAGGAAGCAGTTTCAGCAAGTACTATAGATTGCTTTAAGAAAAAGCTGCATGATTTCTAGAAGCACAGAATATAACTGGGGATTAAGGATTTAAAGTAAAAATAACAGAGACTGCTGATCCAGGGAACATCCGATTGGCTCATGGAATCAGGAAGGAATTTTTCCCCTGTTGGAGCAAATTGTACCAGAGTTTTTTTTTGCCTTCCTCTGGACCAACTATGTCTTATAGGGTTTTATATCTGGGATATGTTTATTTAGTGGTTGGACTTGATGGACTTATGTCTTTTTTAAACCTAACTTACGATATAACTATGTGAAATGGCAGGACATGCCTACAATGAGACGTAAAGCCGATTATAGGAGCAGAGAGATAGGGGTTCATTAAAGTAGCGCCCCCCCTTAAATGCATATAGTAACAGGATAGATGCCTATAACAATATCATTTTGAAGCGACCATCCTTTCTCTAAATCTTTGCAAAGTAATAATAAATTGTGTGTTACAGCAGCAAGTCAGCCAAACACACAAAGCTGCTGCCAGAGAAACACATAGAAAGTATTTATATCGCTAGCACGGTAATAATGTATCATCGCTGGGTTTATTCGCCTTCCATCTTCGGTCTAATTAATAGAGACGACATATAAGAAGCAGCTTTGTGCGGGAGATAGAAATGTGCTGCTCGGTGCAGGTGTCCCTCTGTTCTGGCCAAGCTGTTTGGCACACAGAGATAAAAATTCTGATTCTTCCTTCTGCCCGAAACCACAATCCCACATTGGTTTGTTGTACATGAGTAATGCCGTTCCCACAGTGATGGAACCTGGGATCAGCGCTGGGTGTGGGTCTTGTATCTGTTGGCTGGGGGCGCTATGGAGGTCATTCCTATTCGGGTCAGTTCTAGAAACTTTTATGAAACACTTTTGTTTTAGGAATGATGTGGTCATCGCTGGTAAATTAGAGAGAATTATGGAACTAAGTCAAGGCCACGGGTGACGGCCCACCCAGCAAAATCCATTCTAGCCTTTAAAGTGGAACCCCAGGGAAATGTTTGAAATGAATATACAGGGAATAGTTGGAACCTCAGAGCCAAAAGGACTGTCCATGCAATTTTTGAGTTGGTTCCCCACACCCACGTGTCCACAATCCTGCAAATCCACAGGAAGGTCCACAGGCACCGGCTACAGAGAAAAGAATCCATCAATAGGATGCGAGGGTAATATTCTCAATGCATGAACAGACAGAAAGTTTGCAGCTGCAGTTGTGCAATTCCTCATGGGCAGCAAACTGTGGACGGGTGTACATAAAACATTGCGGGGGTGCTGAATAACTTTATAATTGTGTACTTATACTTTCCAGGTTTCCTTTGTAGTGTATAGGAACAGAATGGTAAAGTGCAACTGTATCCCAGCTTTCCATCAGTCAAAGATAAACCTTACTGACCTTGGTAGGTGTAGGTACTGTGGAGTAATTCATCTTAACTTGTTCCAGAGGCCACTTCTCTGAGATGTTTTTTCTTCTGGCAGTGGGGACTTGACCATGGGTTCAAAGGTGAATTTTATGGGTCTGGGATTTGTGGTCCAAGTAATTTTGATTTGTTGGTGGAGCTTTTCCTAAACTTTAATGTACTGCATGTTCTTTGAAATGTCCAGCAAGCTTGGGGGCTTTTGTCAAGGCCAGAACTTTCCCTATAAATAAGGGGCACAGAGCATCAGCGTCTCCAAATGTCCAGCCAACCATGTGAGCATTAAGTCCAACTGCAGCCCCCAGAAAATATCTAAGGGGGCCATCCACACCTATCCACCCCGGCGTATTGCATTGCCCCATACGTGTTGATATTCATTGCTCATACAAGTGAGTGAGCTTCAAATACACAAAATGCAAATTTCGATTCTGTTGGTAAGATTATGATTTTGTGATTCCGTATTCTGAGTATTAGGTGATATGGTAAAGATGTGGCTGGGTTTAGCTCCCCTTTAGGTGCCCAGGTGGGGGGAGGGTTATGTTTGGGGGATTTTCCAACTTTTGGCGATTTTCTTTTACTTCGGTGGAGCTGAATATTTTGCACTAAGACCCCTTCTCCGAAATCTCCCGATTCCCAATGCTGACATCACATAATAATCTGCAGATCAGTGTGGAAAATGTAAAACCAGATCTTTTTACTAAAAAATCCCTGACTCACATGGCACGGGATCAGTGGAGGGGTTCACGAAAAGGTAATATTGGTGTAGTTCTGAATTGTTGCTATAACATCATTCCGAGCGCTGAAACATTAGAAATGTGACCCTTTAATATCTGACTACCCACACCCCCCACCATAAAAAACTCCATCTGGAAGAAACCACCACCAAAGCTTTCCAAACCCGAAGTGCAAAAATGTTCCCGAGCTCCGAAGTAGGGAAACACGGGGGCTAAGAATTACAAATGATGGATTTCAACACATGTGATCAGAAGGAGATGGCTGCATTTCTTTTCTTTAGACTCCCATAGAACCCCATCATTTACCATCAACCAGAATCAGATTTTTGGGTTTGTTCAGCACGGAACCCCAGGGAGGTCACTGATACACAACTGGAATTCAGGTGAGATCCATCAATAGATTCCTGATTCTGTTCAGCCACTTATGAAGTTCCCACGCTATACCAGGTAGCGCAGGCAGCAGGGTGACACCACTTTCCCTTTTAGTGGTGCCATCTCCCCATCAGGGCTGAATGAGTTCCCCAACATTCAGCGCCAAACGACCAATTTGCCAAAATTTTTGCATGACATGTTTAGTTGAAATGGGCTTTAATACTTTGTCACATGATCATCGTCTCAGCACTGACCCAACAATCAATGGCTTCATTATAAAAAAAAGCCAAATCTAATGCCATCCCCAACACTTTCCTCTGCATTGATATGGCGATCACATGACCTTGGTGATGCGTTACAGCAAACTAAAGCCCCATCACCCTATAACTTACCGTCAATGTTTGCATGACTTGGACAGTTCCTGTTGGCTATCCATTGGCGGGTCCTGTAAAGATCCAAAAAAGGGTTCAGAAGCTGTGATGTTTGCACAAAGCCACTGTAATGGACTGTTCAGCATTGGCACATCTGTATTGGTGGATCATTGGTCCCTTGCACCTGGAAATGGGCCTATCTAGGGTCCTGGATGGCACATTTAGGTGATTAGAGGTCATCGGGGCTCCATTACACAGACTTATCCTCACTTCTTGTCCTGATGACTTGTTGCACCAAACACGGTAAAGGCAACCTGGCCCTTCACCACCCTCTCCGGTACCAGAAGATAAGTCCTTAGCTTGACATCTGTTCTGGTTTTCATAACTCATTTCCACTTTTCAGCATTGTTGGAGTGAGATTATATAACGCAGACGTCAGGGTGACATTTCTGGATGAAGAATCATCTCATATTGAAGGGCAAATTCTGGAAATCCCAGTTTAGGTTACTGTGACCGGCCGGTGCCAAACAATCTGATGCTGGATAGGGCGGAGGGAGAGATAAGTGGGCCGATATCTGCATGACGCCATTGTATGTCTTGGCTGCGCTTGAAAACTGTGAGCCGGGCTCTGTCACTGAGCTCACAGTGTAAGGAAACACTCCACCCAAAAGTGAGAGTTCAGTGCTGGGTAGATGTCAGCAGAGTGAATCACAAATTGGCTTCCAATACATCTTGGGGCCTCCATTGGTGTCCTGGAACGTTCTCTGGTTATGGAAAATATTGTAGAGATTCTATTCACTTTCCTATGTTTTGGCTATTTCAGGGGGACAAATAAGAAATCCAACGGGGATATGCTCCTAAACGAAGAAAACCTTAATTTATAGGGGCCATCACTGCTTATGACTACGATTGGACGGGCTCGGAGATGATGATCCGTGTCTCACCACGTAGGTAAATGGTGACCAGCTTACCAGAACAGGGGCCACACATAGCATTCAGTATGTATAATGCTATATAACATTGTCATACTTCATGCAATGATCACACACTGCACGCATGCTGTAGTATGATTGGGGACTGGTGACATTCCGTAGGGACTTGGTAGACTGCACGTCATCGTTCTAAACCACCAAGAGGTGACCATGCCGGGGCAATATACGTCAAAACAATGCAAGGGGAGCACTGTGGCCTTTTTTCACCCTGGGTCCTAAAGTACCAGCACAGAATGAACCTGCCCTCTAATTGGATGATATCCTGCAGCAGGGGCATAATAACGGTTAGTGATGGGGTCAGCTGAACACACCAAGAGATGGGTGGACTGGGATCTGGAAGGCGTGAATGACTGACTGTAGAAGAAGATGCTTAAGATCTTTATACCAGCACCCTCACTAGCCCTTATTCTTCTAGGAAGAGTCAGAGAACCAGTCATATGACCCCCCCTAAAAGTTAGTTTAGATGATGCCATATCGGGGGTCAAAAGACATCTACACCACCCTCTGGAGGGCCCCAATTGCCTCACAAAAACTGTACCAGATAAAGCTATTTGTTTGATGGGCCCGCTTGTGGGTCTCCGGCCCCCAATCCAACCCAGCTCCTATCCAACATAGATCACTTAGACTGCACAACAATTAGATATAGGACCGAGCTGTATTGGGCAACATTGACAAACAGCCCGAGAACATAAAGTGGGGGGAGGATAAGGGGTACATTATGAGTTCTTGGTTATCATGTTGTAATTCACATACCTGCTGGGCAAATCCAACCAATCAGCTGTCATAGTCCAGTGGTTGGCTCTCCTGAGCCCTACTATACCTACCAATGACAGCTGTCATAGTCCAGTGGTTGGCTCTGCTGTGCCCTACTATACCTACCAATGACAGCTGTCATAGTCCAGTGGTTGGCCCGTCTGAGCCCTACTATACCTATCAATGGCAGCTTTCATAGTCCAGTGGTTGGCTCTCCTGAGCCGTACTATACCTACCAATGGCAGCTGTCATCATTTGGCAACCTAATATAGCCCCCAATGTCAGATTGGAACTCAGATTACTCAAATTAGGAAACAACTACAAGTCGGAAACGATTGCCATCGTAACAATCCAACCACTGCCATTTCCCCGAGGCTTGATAGGCCCACCACAAAATAAATCACCTCTTGTTGTAGAAGACAATGTTAAATAAACTTTCCCCTACAAATATTATTATTCTGCCCAGAAAAGTGAAGCCAATGATGTTATCACTGGTAAAGCTTCGCTCATTCCTCTCCTTCTCGCTGTAAAATAAAACAATGTGACAGAAATGACTTCCCGACAAACAACATTAAGGCCTAAGAGGCTCCAATGAGCCGAATTCCCTTCCCCCCTTCCAGAGAATGGGAATTCTGGCCCGGCTTCCACACGTTCTCCAATGTTCATTGGAAAATCATTTCCCCTCGGTTGCAGATGGGACTTGACATATACGGCTCGTGTTATCAGACTTACACAGCTGCAGAGCGGAGTTGGCGGGTTAGAGAAAACATCGCCTTTGTTCTCCGAGGGCCCCGATATCGCCGTTATCCCGCTACAATAACCCGGATCATATGTTTCCTCACAAGAAAATTACCTGCTCAATAAAAATCCGTAATTAGAACCAGATCGGCCGGCAACGTGTTACAGAACTTGCTAGGCTCACGTGCCGGGACGGCCCAGGCGTTCTGCTTAGCGCGGGTTTATTTGGGGACATGGGCCATAGATGAAATATTACAAAATGGGGTCTTTGTGTCTTTCCAAAAAAACCATTAGACCGTTACATGGCCAAAGCACAACAAAAACTACGGCAAGTGACACGGGCCAGAAATGTAAAAAATATTCCGACATTGGTAAACAAATCAGAAGAATTCAAATTCTATGCAGCAGAAAATCCGTAATGATATTTAACAAAGGTTGTATTTATTAAACAGGGAATCTGACATTCACCCAGACATTCAATAATAGGATGAATGTGTGGACAGAATGAAAGCTCCTATATTAAAAGAGAACCCTGACTGATGGAAGCATTAAAGGGGCATTAAAGGGGCCATCGCTGTGCCTTGCATAATAAAGATACTGATATATTAAACATTAACCGGTTGTGATACGGAGTGCCGGGTTTCAGCCTGAACTCTGTTTAGCATTGTGAATAATAAAAAGCTTGCAGAGTATTTCAGGAGAGGAGAGTTATATATATATTTGGGTTTCTTGGCGGTGGAGCGAGCTCTTTGCCCGGATATTATTAAGGAGATGAAGTGGTAATACGTTACAAGGGGTTGGATGCAGCACTGAGCTGTGAAATTGGCGATAATCTGCAGAATGAAATTAGCGGGGAATCTCACGGAGGTGAAAGCACAGAGCTGGCCGGTCCTATCCATCGATATTCCGCCAGGATTGGCCTACAGACCGGCAGATCTCCGAGGCTTTGCACAGCTCCCGGGACTCATTGGAATTCTCTCTCCAGGATCAGTCCCGGGTCGGGTCCTTGTTCAGAATTATTGGTGGAGTTACATTCTTTAGGTTTGCTGCTATCTCTATTTCTCCTTTAGGGATAAAATGCTTTAATGCAACGCACACTTACATGCGGCATTTCCTGCGATCACGTAACACAACAAGGTGAATGGGCCCCTAAGGAGATGTTTTAAATATTGTACCCAAAATTCCCTGCAAGAGAAGAATGTCTCTGATGGCTCTATCCAACCTTCCCCCAATTCCAGCCTTGGACTATTTGGCATTTGCCACATCTGGGTAATGTTGCTGCTCAGATTTTCCCCGAGCCCTCAGACCCAACACTTAAGTTAGTAAATAACGGGTTGTACGGCCCATGCGGATACGAACATGGTGCATTTTTATTGCTTGGTGGTGTTGGAGGTCGTCCTGGCCCCCAGAGGACCACAAACCCCAGAAATTCCCATCCCATGATCATTGACGAGGGACTTTTATCCTCTTGTATCCAAACTATGGTGGTGGACAAATGCCCACTGGCTCAGGGTCACAAAATCCCCCATGGCCAGCTGCTTATCATCACCGGTTCTTAAGGAACCGACGTCTGCTCTTTGACACCTGACAGCAGTACCGGTACCCCTCACTATTGCCCCCATTCATTCTCCATGGTCAGTGGCTCTGGAAGTGGTAAACACTCCCCAACCTCATGGCCAATATGATCAGAGCCTTAAGGGCCCTCAAACATTGATTATCCTGCCAACCAACAGTAATTATGCTTTGCCATGTTCCGGAGTAGATACCTGTGTCCCCTCACCTGTCCTCCATCTGTCATTCACGGACTCAGCAGTGATACCGGAGGATGAAATCACAGCATTTAATGGGTAACACAGCAATCTAGATTGTAAGCTCTTCGGGGCAGGGTCCTCTCCTCCTGTGTCACTGTCTCTGTCTGTCATTTGTAACCTCTATTTAATGTACAGCGCTGCGTAATATGTTGGTGCTATATAAATGCTGTTTAATAATAATAATCTGAAATTCATGGACGCAATACATTCCAAAGCATGTGATGGGAGCGGCAGTGCCGGGATACAGAACAGATGACGTCCGGGAGGGGGAGTATAATGAACGTCGCTTTATCTTTTTAGAGAATGACAGGGTCTCTTTAATTCTAACAGTCCATATAACGTGTGTTATCCTACTGAAAATACAACATTTGATAAATCTTTTACAGAATTGAAGTTGGCAGAACTATCTGATGCAGATCCAATATTTGTTGGCACTCGTCGGTGACACACAGCGCTTGGCCGGAGAATCAGCTGACTTACGTCTCAAAGCGTTGGAAAAACAAGTTTTCTGTGTTACTGTACATGTGAAGAAGTAAGTACACCCCTGATAATTGCTTCAGGCAAACATTAGATCCTCAGTCATATAGTGTTCATATGGGTGATAGAATAAAGAGCGGATGGATGTGGTGACCATCGTCATACTCTAAAATAATACAAATATTAACACCCCACAAATAAGTGCCCCCCTACATTTTCAGCCACTGTGACCCGATTAAGGGCCAATAATAAGGAAGTAATTGGAGGTATGTGCCCTAAGTCATCATACGGAGGGTCTGGTGGTCTCCATTGTTGTGTGTGATGTCATCATGCCATCATCAGAGGTTCTTCCTTCAGATAGCAGGTTGTGTGGTCTGTAAAAGGAAAAGCTGTAAGGAATATATTCTATAAGTGGTGCAGATGTCACATTGGTCGGGCAAATTCAGCCCAGGAGCCAAGGAGCCTTCCAGAACCCCATCATGTGTGTGATGTCATCATGACATCATCAGAAGATCTTGCTAAGGCCATCACATAGAAAATTGTAGAGTCCGCAAAGGGTAAATTTTTTGCACTCAATAATTATAATAAAATATTAAGTGTTGAACCTGACTTACTATGTAACATTGGACTAGCAAAGAGCCAACCCATAGGGAGCCTCCAAAAACCCCAAAATTGTAATTGTAAAAATTGGTGCCCAACTGCATGCATCATACTTGGTGACCCTTCCAGTTTCCCGCTTTTTCTGCTGCAATCTGATCACCGCAAGCACAGAATCAGGTCCTTGGTGGTATGTTCAGTCCCTGAGCTTTCTGATTGGAGCAATGGGATGCCATGCTGACACCTAACGTGCCCATTGTCTCATTGCAATGCCCCCTCGCCAGCCCTGCTCGATTGTGTCCTTTGCCTTTGTTGCCCTACCAGGACTTTTCCACCTGTTGGAATTCTTACCCAGCAGACATTAATACCCATAGGCCTATTAGAGAGTAAGCTCCTGTGGTCCAGGGACTAAGCCTGGAATAGGCTTTTACTCTAGAAATAAATGAATGCAATTACTTGCAGGTTTCAATGTTTCTGTTATGAGGTCACCAGCAAAGTAAAAATAACCGTTACGTCAGATTGAGCGATGTTTACAGCAGACCCGATCCCCATGTTCCCGTACGGCCGACATGGTGGGTGCTGGTTTGTTGTCTTATACCAGCCAAGACGTTCCATGTTCCTTCCAGAGAACACATCTTCTCCTAAAATCCCTTCCGTCTGAACATGAGAGTTCGGTTCTTGGCAAAAGCAGGGATCTTCACACGTTCAATGACCTCAAATGTTTATTGGAGTGGGCAGAACCGCTTGAAATGAAGGATTGTGCAACTCGAGGCCGCTCAGCTATGTATGGAGATTTTTGTAAGTCCGGGGTATGTGGAAGAAGAACTTCATGAGCAAGGAAAACACTCGACAAGCGTAGGGCTCAAGTGGACCTGTTTAAAGTGAATCTCTGGGGAAAGAAGTGTGAAAGCTGCAATGATGGAATTATTTTAAAGATGGGTTCCGGGTGTTGGGTTCCTGGTGATATTGAGCACAATCTGGTTCCTGTAGGTCTCACCAAAGCCTTCTGTAGCCTTTCTAAGTTTTAGAAACTTCTGACCCAGGCACCGCATCCCATAGGGGCTATGCCATGGAGAGATATCTGCCATGGTGGTGCAGAATGATTCAGTGGACCACCACTGAAGCAGATTTGCCATGATCAAATGGGATGGATTAGTATGGATGGGGGGTAATGAGTGTGCCACAGATGGGGGTAATTGTCATGCCGGACATGGGGATAGATTTATTGACACAGATGCGTGTAATGGGTCAGCAGCAGATGGGGTAGTTTTCATGGCACAAATAAGGTTTATTTCATGGCAAAGATGGGGATAAAATTCATGCCACATATATGGTTTTTTCCGTGGCATGGATGGTAGAGAATTTTATGGTACAGATGGGGATAGTTTTCATGGCATGGATGGGGGTAGTTTTCTTTCTTTAATGGCACAGATAGTGGGTAGACTTCATGGCACAAATGGGGGTAGATGTCATGGCACAGATGGGGGGTAGTTTTCATGGCATGGATGGGGATAGTTTTCATGGCATGGATGAGGGTAGTTTTCTTGATTTAATGGCACAGATAGTGGGTAGACTTCATGGTACAGATAGGAGTAGATTTCATGGCACAGATGGTAGGTAGCATGGCACAGATAGGGGTAGATTTCTTGGCACAGATGGGGTAGTTTTCCAGGCACAGATGGGGGGAGTTTTCATGGCACAGACGGGGGTAGTTTTTTTGGCACAGATGGGGATAGTTTTCATGGCATGGATGGGGGTACTTTTCTTGATTTAATAGCACAGATGGTAGGTAGGCTTCATGGCACAGATAGGAGTTAATGAAGTTTTATCATTACTGAGTCAGAAAAATATACAAGAGGGACGAGAACATTAAATTTGAGTTTATGTAAATAGAGCGAGGAAGGGAAGAATGGGGAAAAAGAAAGAAAATAAATGAAATTTTCTGCTCATTGCAATTTTTTAATCTTCTGGATATGAGAAATGCGCACAATGCGTCCAGGTCAGGGGTCACATTCAAGCCATAGAGTAATCTGGGAACATTCGGTTATGTTCTGACACCCCCATCCAAACATAAAGTCAGATTGTGTACCCGTGTGTTTAATACGACTCTTTACGTAATATTCGATTTATTTTACGTCTTGGGTTTCCGATAAACAATATCAGTGCCATGATTTCATACGCTAGACACATAGAAAGACAAAAACCTTTTGGATGGGGAGAGGAAGCGTTCCAGCTTTTTGGACGTATATGTCCCCAATGAGGAGATTTCTGTTCTATAAGTGCCCTGGTGACCTCAAGTCTGAGCTATTCTCTGAATGGAAGCCAATACCAAACCAAACTTAGTTCATGTACCATTTGTATTAAAAATAATAATATTTTCATGATGTTCAGTATTGTTCAATTATTTTTGTCTTTTTTATGTCAAAAGGATGGCTATGGTGGGACTTCGTGGTGACCCTACTGGGGTATTCAACACTGGACATGATTGGTGATGGGGACTGATGTGTAGTAGGTGCTGGAGATTCATGCAGGAATGTAATGGAACATGTGGTCCAGACAAAGGGTGAATGTGCCTGCTCTCAGTGCTCATTCCCCAACCAGTTAGGGGAGACAACTTGGAGAAGCAAGCACAAGTGGAAGACGTGAGGAGAAGGAGACCTTGTGGTGAGAAAGAGAAGGAGAAGGGGATTTTTCGAGGTGAGGAAATGAAAAAAAAGGAGGACCCTGTGGAGGTGACGAAGTGGAGAAGAAAGGGACTTTGTTGAGGTGGGGAAGTAGAGGAGAAGGGGACCCAGTGGTGGTGAGAAATAGGAGGAGAAGGGGACCTTGTAGAGGTGAGGAAGAGGAAAAGAACGGGGACCTTGTGGAGATGACAAAGAGAAGAGGACCTTGTGGAGGTGAGGAAGAGGGGGAAAAGTTGGCTTTGTGGAAGTGAGTAGGAGGAGGAGAAATGGACCTTGTGGAGGTGAGGAACAGGGAGAGAAGGGGACATTGTGGAAGTGAGGAAGAGGAGGATAAGGGGACCTTGTGGAGGTGAGGAAGAAGTGGAGAAGGGGACTTTGTGGAAGTGAGGAGGAGAAGGAGATTTT
>NC_092861.1:1192681-1200469 GCF_032062135.1 Pyxicephalus adspersus
GGTGAGGAAGAAGAGAAGGGGACCTTGTAGAGGTGAGGAAGAAGAGAAGGGGATCTTGTAGAGGTGAGGAAGAAGAGAAGGGGATCTTGTAGAGGTGAGGAAGAAGAGAAGGGGACCTTGTAGAGGTGAGGAAGAAGAGAAGGGGATCTTGTAGAGGTGAGGAAGAAGAGAAGGGGATCTTGTGGAGTTGAGGAACAAGAGAAGGGGACCTTGTTGAGATAAGTAAGAGGAAGAAAAAGTCCACTTCCACTTTTTTTGCAGAAGTGGAAGCCAAGCCAAGTGTAGGTGGTTTTTGGCTATAGATATCCTGGGTATTTTTTGGCTGGGTCAGCCGGTGGCGATGGAAATGTTGAGTATTTGAGGAATTAGATGTATCAGTGAATCCCCGAGACTATATTGTCTCCATTGTCAATAAAGAAAACCAAAGCTGAAAGCAGTTTCGCTATTCCAAGAACTTTATTCAAAACACATCTCAAACTCAACCGTGAACTACTACAAGAAATGATAGATTAAGGTTTTTGGAATGGCCTTCACAGTCTACAGGCTGGAATATTATAGGAACACGATGAGTAGCTCTCAAACATGCATATCAACCAAAGAATATTTTCTGAACAAGAAGCTTAGGCCAAGGAGGAGCAGGCAAATTCCGAAAATAAGAACAGAGACTGTGAACCGGCTTCAGCAATGTTTGAGGGTTGTGTTTTCTGCCAAAGGAAAAGTCACTGACTTACATGGTTCCTATGGATAATGGAGTAAGAACAGGGGCTGCAGAGGTCTTTAGGGCCCTTTTTAATACTGCTGTCTGGCCTCTCACTGTTGTACACAGAGCCGGAAAGGGTGCTCTTCCACCATTGGCTTCCTCTTCCTGGCTTTACATTGGATGGGGCCACCAGAACCCAGAACAGCAATAAAGTGGTAGAAGTTGTTAGGGACTGCCATTAATCCACCACCTTTTCATGTTTGTGCCAGCAATATTGGCTCCTCTCTCTGCTGGCGGATGTGCCTAGGTTTCCTCTGTGCCCTGCAACTGCACAATTGAGGGAAGAGAGAGCAACACCACAAAGATACGGCAGTCACAGGAGACCCCCCAGAAAACACCCCTTGGCAGACATAGGTGGCCGCTAACATCTTTAGTTGTTGCCTCAGGAAACTTGAGGAGTAACAGGGCAACACTCCACACACTACCTGCCCATACCCATCCACCTCTTCCTGCAGATTTATACCTCTAAGGCTGTGCCAATACAATTACTATGTGTCCATGCCCACTCACCTCACCTTAGGGATATTTACTGCTGCTCTTCTCCCTCCACCACTTCCTGGAGATTGTCACCTCCAAGGCTGTGCCAGTCCACACACTAACTGCCCATGCCCACCTACCTCTTCTTCCTGGAGATTGTCACTTCCAAGGCTGTGCCAATCCACACACACTACCTGCCCATGCCCACCGACCTCTTCTTCCTGAAGACTGTCACCCCCATGGATATGCCAATCCACACACTACCTGCCAATGCCCACCCACCTCTTCCTGGAGACTGTCACCTCCATGGATATGCCAATCCACACACTACCTGCCCATGCCCACCCACCTCTTCCTGGAGACTGTCACCCCCATGGATATGCCAATCCTCACACTAACTGCCCATGCCCAACCACTTCTTCCTTGGGACTGTCACCCCCATGGATATGCCAATCCACACACTAACTGCCCATGCCCACCCACTTCTTCCTGGAGACTGTCACCCCCATGGATATGCCAATCCTCACACTACCTGCCCATGCCCACCCACTGTATGGGGTACTGATGTAACGGATGGATGATTGGCTGAAGTTATTGTCGGTAAGTCTTTATCAATTTTCAATAGAAGACTTTTTCCAGGTAAGGGTTGAGGAACATCCCCGTTGGGTCGAGCTTCTCTCTCATGTTTTTGAATTTGTTGAATCCGGGATACATCTTCTCGAAGTCTTTACGGGTACAAGTGTGAGCCTAGGATGAGAACAGAGATCTGGATTGAAGTTATGGTCACATTGAAAGGTGTGAATCCAATGCTGGGGTTCAGGTAGGTTCAGGTTATGAAGCTCAATGGCAGATAGCACCAGGCTGAGCCCCCAGCATTAGGAGATTTTTCTAACAAAGGAAGAAACATTTAGAAGGTATTGAACCCTTAATGTGGAACTTGTAAAGGGATAACCCAGTGCCTATGAAGTATTTGGTCACTTATGTCCCTCATCTCCCTTATCATACCCTTACTTGTCAGGATTCGGGAGAATAGACAGTGTAAGCTCCAAGCCGACTCATTAAAGCTTACACAGGGGTAATGACTCCCTCCCTGCCCTCATGTGACAGCACTGGGCCAATGACTGGGCAGCATTGTTGTCACATGATTGAGAGGAAGTCACAAGCTCATCATGCTAAGAAGTTTCCGGAATTGGTTGAAGTAAGTATATGAGAAGAAGGGGAGGTAAAACTTCACTCTGCTTTTATTGTGTGTTAGGAAGGAATCCTGTATCTGAGAGGAACCGAAATCTTTGTGCTTTACGTATGCAGAGTATGATGGGTGAATGGGTGTATGGCGGTACACATGGACAGCTCACATGGATGTCCCCCTCTGTCCCTATAACCCCTTGTGTTACCTTAGCCCAGTGGGGTCGTCCTCCAACGCGTTTCATTATCTTCTCATATTCCAGCCAGTATTCTGCATGAGGGACGTCTTTTCCATATGGCCTGGAAAATAAATTCCTATTATTAAAATGATTCTTTTATCCTTATAATATGTGTATGGTCTTCAGCTATGGGTGTTGGTTTTTTCACCATTGTAAAATATTTTATAAAGGGCTGTAGTAGCTGAATTCCAAAAAGAAATTCACAACCTAAAATCAACATTTGATCAAGAGGAAGGCAAAAAAACCTCCATTTTCTAGATCTTAGAAGCATTTCGGTAAGCTGAGGCTGAATCTGAATTCTTCGGCCACAGAGAAGGAGAGCCCCCCCGGTCATTTACATTGAACAACTTTATACCAAAGGACAATATAAGGACAATGTTTTTCAGTCCCAACTTCAATGAAGAAAGGATGAAAATTAGAACATAACTCCTACGCATTCCATCCAATTGACAATTGTCAGGACCCCCATAATGGCAGAACGATCTTCAAACGTCAAGCCGAAAACTTGAAGATCCTAAATGATGCCAGGAACGTGCCAAGCCATCAACAAAAGCCTAATTAAACATTCGCTCCTGGTCCGTAGAAGATCTGCAGATGAAGTGTTACGTAGATATAATGATCGGTTTGTAGCTCAAACTGAAGAGAATCCCACCATCAAACCAAAAGCAGTGGTGGATCTCCATCTCTGGAGGTCCTGGGGCAACCTAGAAAACCTTCCTCTCCATCTCTAAGGTGAATTTCCTTGTTTGCTGCCCCAACCCCAAGATTAGTTTTTTCAGGCTCCTGACAACTGCTGCCTTACGAAATTGTGTTCTGGGGAGCCCTCCACCATTTCCCTTGGTGGGCCCTGGTTTGCCAGATTGACCCTTCCTGGATTAATTGTGACAATATGGGGATAAGCTTATATGAAAGGACTTATATGGGTAAAACTTGTTTTACCGACTGCCACCGATAGATACAATCCTACTGTCTAGTGGAAACCCACCAATGGCCTCACCAGTATGTAGACTACAGAACACCTCTAGCTACATGATGAAGCGGAGTAGAGTAGAAGGTGTTCTATTGTCCTTACTTCCTGTCCAAGGGTGATATTTCTGCTCTTCCATTTTTACAGTGCACTAATTTTTGTTCTTGAATATTCTTAAGTTTGCTTGTGTTTGTCCTCATACAACATGGCAGCTTTGCCCTAAGGTTGATGGGGGACCAGTAGGTGGATAAAAAGGAGAATGCTCCCCGCCTCACACATCTTCTCACCGCCCTAGAGGTAAGTGGTTCCTTTCTCTACAGGTGGTGTGTCCACTTTTACCATAGGAAGCCTCACCAGGCCATGGAAGCCCCATATATTTCTCCAGACTATGGATGGATTGGTGGATTGACCCTTATATATTGACCCAGGCAATGAATGAATATGTGGAAGGACAGGATTGGCCAAACATTCGCCTACTTCTTGTACCCTGCCCAGGATGTGGGAGCCTCACCTGTACATAATGATGTTCATGTAGCAGCTGTCTCGGTTGTAGCACGGGCTCAGTAAAATGTCATCACCTTGCGCAAAGCGGACTTCTACAGGAAAATGGGCCACCACGTGTGGGTTCTTCTCCAACCAGGATTTCAGCTGCATCAATGCTTCCTTGGTCTTCTCTCTGTGAGATATAAAATATAGGCGTAATCCGAAGACAAGGATGGCGGCACTGGAGGGAGAACATCAATGGCAACCCCAGGGTGGCAACACTCCTCCTCCATTGACCAACAGTGCAGGCTGTGTTGCCACCCTACGACAGGAACAACAAATACTGGCAGGTTCAGCTTCGGGGGGCAAACTGGGAAAGGACCCAGGTTCTCCTCTTTCTCCAGAGGATCTTGGAATTACAGAGGCGACACGGAGCTGAAATGCATATTTCCCCCCAGAGCCCCATTATATATAACCCCATATTGGCCCCATAAGACGTAGGTATGTGACCATTGTATGAGCCGCACTTACATGGGGATGGCCCAGTCCTGGACGTGCTGCTTGAAGAGACAGTCGAAGTTAAAGACTTTGTAGCTGATGTCTGCGCGCTCATTTCTGCCCCGGAACAGCAGCCAGAAGAAGAATCGGTTTATGGGGGGGACCAGGCTGGATATGAAAGTGCTGCAAGGGAAAAACATAACTCCATCAACACAGATCAGAAGGGGAGAGGAGAGAGGGGAGAGATGGGAAGAGTGAGGAGAGAGAGGAGAAAGGAGAATTAGGAGAGGAGAGAGGACAGGAGGGAGAAGAGAGAGGGGAGAAGAGAGGGGAGGGGAGAGGATAGATGGGCAAGGAGGGGAGAAGGGAGAAGAGGGGAAAGAAGAATTAGGAGAGATGGGGCAGAGGAGGGGAGAGAGAGAAGAGGGGAGAGGAGGAAGGGGAAAGGAGAATTAGGAGAGGAAAGAGGGGAGAGGAGAGAGAGAGAGGGGAGGAGAATTAGGAGAGGAGAGAGAATAGGAGGGAGAAGAGAAGAGGAGAGAATAAAAGGGGGGAGCGAAGAAGAGAGGGGAGAGGGGAGAATGAAAAGGGAGACGGAAGAGGGGAAAGGAGGAAGAAAAGAGGGGAGAAGAGTGAGGAGGGAGAAGAGAGGGGAGGAATCTGCCAACGCTGACCTATTCATCTATTTGTCATTGTAATGCACTGAGTTTATTACTCCCATTCACCCAAGCAAGCATGTTGCCAGTGAAGTCAGACCCCCCGACCTGTTTTCTCTCCGTGGGGTCATTGTCACCCAGGAAAGAAGCTTTTTCCGGGAGGTGAGCAGTGGCATCCTCTGAAGTCCAGCCATCCATGAAAACTTGGAATTCCCGGACGCTCAGCATGTTAATTTTATGAATCATAATAAAATGACATTTTCCCTAATGAGTCCCTGGGGGGAGACGTGGGACCCGTCATCTGCAGAGGCATCTGTCACTGTCCTGGGGCCCAAGAAAGAGTCTGAGAATCCCCAGACATGGCTGGAAATACCCAGCGGGGAGAAGTAACAGAAACATTTTCTTCATTTCTAAGGATAGAAGATTGATGTGAAAATATAAAAGTCACTGATTTCTAATCATCTATCCTGATGGCTGTAATCCCAGCCAACAACAAGGACACGGCGGCGTGGCAGCCTCTTCCTTGTGAATTTAAAACTAAATAATAAATCAATAGTTTGGGAGATTCCATATATGTGCTGTGATAATAATAACCCTCTGTGCAGGAACTTCCTGTAATACAGACCGGTCACTGCAGCTCTGTCTGCTGGCGCAGGATGACTGGTCTGGTCTCCGCCCCCTCCAGCAGTTTTTTGTACATTTTGGGTGTCGGGCTGTTTATAAAGATGGGTTTTAGTCATTTTATTATCAGGCTTCCTTTCCATTCTCTCTCTTTGTGCTCTGTATAATTCTGATTTATTTTAATGGCGGAGCAAACTACAAATAAATGTTATGTACTGCAGAGGATTGTAAAGCGAAGGCGAAGCAATTGGTTTGCATTGATATTCAGATGTCACGGTTTTATGTTGGTACATTTGTGTAATAACCTGAGGATACATTTACTATCCCCTGCTTTTTATGAGAACATTTTAGATGCAAATTATTATTAGAAGTTATTTCCTCTGCTGGCAGTGATGAGTAGACAGATGTATGTCATACTGCCAACTGGCCACAGGAGGGCATCAGTGCACCAAGCATAAATGTCCATTGACTTCTATGAGAACTGAGTGTAGAGAACAATCACTGGAGGAAAATTAGAAGGAATCAGTCTTCAATAGTGGGCATGAATAAAGGTATTAAACTATAAACCTGCCATTGCAAAGACAAAAACAAAAAACAATGATTTTGGAGTTCCATGGAGTCACCAGTTTGATACAGTGTGAACAAAACAAAACCAAGCACCAAGGCGTGCTAAAAATGTGCCCTGAGCTGCACATGGGCATTGCTTTTGTGTGAATTCTTTGTATTATGTGCAGCTTCTTCTATCATCATTTTATTCTGTGTTTTGTGGTAAATTCTTTATAGACTTGTTTACATCAATTACCAGGCCGTGGATGTGCTGTGAGGCTACCCGGGGATAATAAGCCGACATGAAGCTCTGAAATACCAGCCAATGTTCCGAGATTAATAGAAAGGGGACAATGATTAAAAAAATGTAGGGATGGACATGCCCCTGCCACGCCCCTGTTACCCCACCACAAAAAATGATTGGTTATACCCACACCTGTATTTTTTTTATACTGCTTTTCAAAGAAAGAAACAAATTCACTCATTAAGGTGCTGGGTGAATAATTCCCCGGTGTCCAGACTAAGAGCATTAAACAAGCAGTGACAGATCTGTAAAACAAGGCGCCCCTGACCTCTCTAGCTGCTTGCACTGTGAAGTAATTCATTCTCAAAGATCAAAACAAATGCTCTCAGGTCAATTCCAGTTGGTTTCTAACAGCTTAGAAGCATCTGGCTGGCCAGCTGCTAAGATTCTGCTGCAATATAAAGAAGCAGGGAAGAAGTTACAATTTCAATGCCTATTTAAAGAATAATGGCTCCACAATGGCTGTAGCTACAGAGGTGAATGAGGAGAAGACAGAGAATAATAAAAGATGGAAGAAATGATCCGGGTGGAGGTGGAGGGGGGTAAGTATTGGGCATGGGGGAGAAGGATGATGTAAAGGACACAAAGGTGCAAACCAACACTTCTAACCACCCAGACACCGCAGTCCCAGGGTGGGGAACTCCGGCTTTGCATGCTGAGAGGCCTATTAAAGCTTTGAATGTTTCTGATGCCCAGGTAATAGCCTAGAGCTGCAGTAACAGATGCCGATCACCATTCTTTTATTACAGCCATTTCCCAGAATGACTAGTGGAAAGCGCAGACAATTTGCGGGTTCATTCGGCGTGATGTTCAGCGGTGATTTCTTTTGAGGAGTCATTAGGGTTCAAGCTGCCAAATAAACTCGCTGAGGTCTGCGCTGCCTGGGGGTTCCCTTTGCCTATAAAGATTGCAGCAGCGGCCAATCCCAGCGACCAATCCCACCTACCATCCTCCATTCTATTCACATTTCTAAAGGAGAGGCAATGAGCCGACCATGTGACAGAAGCACTCCTGTCTGCGGGTTACCATAAGGCTGCAAATGTAACTGACAC
>NC_092861.1:1203263-1216674 GCF_032062135.1 Pyxicephalus adspersus
ATGGCGGTTGAGTAGGCGTCTCTATTTCACGCCATGCTGGACACCGCCGCGCGCCCCTAGCGATGCCCCCCACATGATGGTTCAGGAAGAAGAACAGTTGTACCATGAAGCACCAGCAGCCGGGTGAGGTGCAGAATACAAAGTGATATCAGGAAATCTAAAAAGAGATTCACCAGACACCGGATTCACCTAGATTCACCGGTAAAGTTCTGAGCAGTCTGGGTGGAAGAAATAAATTGGAACAGAACTAACACCTGGAGAAAATACAGCTGCAACCTCCCTCCAGTGCTGCTGGGCATCCCCGGAGAACACAAACTGCTGGATGTTGGCATCCCCGGCACATGTTCAGAGGGATCAAGGCTCCAGATTAGAACAGGAAAGACATTCGGGGTTCACTAAGAGCCCCCGCTTTCCACAAATTAGATGTAAGGAGGGATCGGTGGAGCTGCCGGCAGTTGATGATCTACAATGGTGACACAAGTGCAGTGCAGCCCGGAAATCCTCAAGGAAGTAACCAAATATGAGCATACAAGAGGCCAAAGCTCCTCCCACACGAGGCCAAAGCTCCTCCCACACGAGGCCAAAGCTCCTCCCACATGAGGCTCAAGCTCCTCTCACATTAGGTCAAAGCTCCTCCCATGGGAGGTCAAAGCTCCTCCTACAGGATGTCAAAGCTCCTCCCACACGAGGCCAAAGCTCCTCCCACACGAGGCCAAAGCTCCTCCCACATGAGGTCAACGATCAGAGGAACGAACACCGGGACCGGGGAGTACAAAGCGCCTGACACATGGGGCCTCCGGTCTGCAAAGCATGCTGGGATAGCATTCTGGACACTTTATTAGGTACACCTATTTATTGCTTGGTAATGCAAAAATCTCATCAGCCAATCAGGAAGCAGCAACACATTTCGGTATGTAGACATTGTCAGGAGGACCTGCTGGAAAGGGTGAATGAAGGGACTCCGACCATGGTTGTGCTGCCCCGAAGAGCTTACAATCTAGGAGCGATTCCATCTTTCAGATGTCAAAGTTTGAAGGACGATATCACTGAGGGCTTTGATTGGTGATGAGAGCGGAGGGTGATCAATATGTGGACAACCCTCCAGAAGGGTCACTCTGCGTCCCACCAATGAGGTCTTCTCTGTGCCTTCTCCAGAGGGGCTCTTTAACCTCTGGGACCCCTACACAGGGATTGGGGGTCTTGCAGAAATTCCATGAAGACAACCTGGAGAATGTGCAGAGCCGGGAAGAAGCTTCACCTGGACATTGACAGAAAGATTCACTGCTCATGGGACAAGGTCAACCCCCAACCCCGTACTCATCTAAAAAGAGACTGCGACTTCTCCCCTTACAGATCAAAATCCATAACTGCCCCCTATAGATACACATCGCTAACTGCCCCCCTATAGATACACATCCATAACTGCCCCCCTATAGATACACATGCAGGTGGACTACAGCAGCAGGAGATGACCCCAGGGGCCACACCTGGGAGCTAAGGAACCTGAGGGGCCACCTCGATTGGAGAAGCATTGCCTGGTCTGATGAGTCTCAGCTTCTGCTGCAACATTCGGATGATGGGGTCAGAATTTGGCACCAACATGAAATCATGGATCTTGTATGGGCTGGTGGGGGTGTCATGGTGGGGGGTATTTTCTTGGCACACTTTGGGCCCCTTAGTACCCCCTCATGGTATAAATCCCACAGCCTCCCTTATCCTCATATTATTGCTGACCATGTCTACCCCTTTATGCCCGCAGTGTCCCCATCTTCTACCTCCCACAGGGTAACGTGCCGTGACACAAGGCTCAAAACTGGTATCTTGAACCTGACAATGGGGTCACCGAACTCCAAGGGCCCCTACAGTCACCGGATCTCCATCCAATAGGGGACCATAGGGATGTGAAGGACGGGAGATTCCCATCATGGATGAGCAGCCAACAAATCCTATCAATATGGAGCAAATCCCTGAGGAATGTTTCCAGCACCGTGTTGGGTCTCTGCCATGGAGGATGATGGGGGCCCCGACCCGGCACTGGGAGTGTGTACCTAATAAAGTGTCCGGTGGTCGTACATCATTGAGAGAAGCTGATGAGAATCCGGCACACGTCTAATTTCCATTCCAAGTACTGAACTCAGATATTCTGGAGATTCCTTCGCTTCACTGTACGGCAATGAATGTTTTTCATCTCTATAATCACACATTCATAATGGGTGAATATAGATTTCAATTAATTTTAGCACCATCGGTCAAAGCGGAGGAGATTCATCTCGTGTCACCGGAATCTGGGGGGGATGGGTATACAGATCTGTCAGGGAATCGGGGGGCCTGAACTAAATTCGGGATAGTTGGGTGTTCCGGGATCTTTTATGATCTTCTGGGGCCCCAAATGGGGATTAAAGTTTTCTAGTAAAGATAACAGGAACTGATTCAGGGAACATCCGATTGTCCCATGGGACCCTGCCCCGAAGAGCTTACAATCTAGGAGCGATTCCATCTTTCAGATGTCAAAGTTTGAAGGACGATATCACTGAGGGCTTTGATTGGTGATGAGAGTGGAGGGTGATCAATATGTGGACAACCCTCCAGAAGGGTCACTCTGCGTCCCACCAATGAGGTCTTCTCTGTGCCTTCTCCAGAGGGGGTCTTTAACCTCTGGGACCCCTACACAGATATTGGGGGTCTTGCATAAATTCCATGAAGACAACCCGGAGAATGTGCAGAGCTGGGAAGAAGCTTCACCTGGACATTGACAGAAAGATTCACTGCTCATGGGACAAGGTCAACCCCCAACCCCGTACTCATCTAAAAAGATGCCAGGAACCCAGCCATGGCAGTGGAAAGGAGCTGGGGCATTCGGTAATGTCTCCCCTGGATCACCAGTTTGGGGGTCATTTCTCACCACCCCGGGGGTGCAATGGGATGCACATTGGGGCCACTTTCTGATTTCTTGCTGCAGTTGTCCTATTAGAAAAGATGGCAATGGGGGGAATTGATGATGTTGGGGGGCTTCATGTTCAGTGCCAGTACTGGTTATTGGGGGTAAAATTATAAAGAAGGGCAGGACAGGAGTGTGGCCCCATAACTTACCATACCAACTTCTATATAAATGTGAGGAAAAGGGGGTCCCATGTTTATAATTGCCCGCAGGGGTTTATGGGTCGGGTATATCTATAATAATATAATATAATATACATGGTAACATCTCTCCCAGTTTCATTCTCCATAATACATTCCAGGTTCATAGCGTTTAGGTAGAAGGGGGGCACTTAGTCATGTGGCGGAGATCCCCTTTACTTTGGAACAATAAAAGCTGAAAGGTGAATGATTTTGTTACCTCATCCAGAGCAGGAACTCCAGCAGGTAATAGCCCACAAAATAGTCCCAGAACCAGCTGGCATTGGAGGACGGAGGCTGCAGAGAAAGAAATAAAAGATTTTCTAATTAATTAACGTCTCCGGATAAATCAGAACATAACGGCCAATCAGAGCCAGCAAATGATTTCAGCTCGGCGATTCGTCATGTATAAAGAAAGCGGCCCGTTCTCTCAGTCCGGACAATCCGGCTGCCTGGCGCTGATCATTCATAAAGAATTTCCAATTCTCATTATTCTGCAAGAAATCCTTCACACCGAGTCTGGGCAAAGCAAAGACAAAATGTCTACGGATTGCTTATATCCTGGGATCCGTGTTCTGGAAGACCTTCTGATACCAGGGGTTCTGATCCAATGACATGACACCAGGGGTTCTGATCCAATGACATGACACCAGGGGTTCTGACCCAATGAGATATTGACACCAGGGGTCCTGAACAATGACATAATGACACCAATGGTTTTGATCCAATGGAATAATGACATCAGGGGTCCGAACCCAATGGAATAACGGCCCCAGGGGTTCTGGCCTAATGAGATAATGACACCAAGGGTTCTGGCCTAAGGGAATAATGACACCAGGGGTCCAAACCCAATGAGATAATGGCATTAGGGGTGCTGACCCAATGAGATAATGGCACCAGGGGTCCCAAACCAATGACATTTTGACACATGGTATTCCAACCCAATGGCTCACTGACACCTGGTACCCCGATCCCTGTTATTATTGTGGTATTGCCCTGGTACCCCGATATTCAGGGTGTCATTGCCCTGGTACCCCGATATTCAGGGTGTCATTGCCCTGGTACCCCAATCCCTGGTATTATTGTCCTGGTACCCTAATTAGGCCAGTAGGTTGGCACCCCTGGTATGACGATGTGACCCCATGCCATCCAGCTCTGTATTTATAATATTCTAATATTCCCCCATTACACCCACATTGTGACTGTTAGGACCACACGGGGCCCCCTGGCACCCCCCGCATACCTTGTCTGTGGGGTCCTGGTAAAAGACGCTGACATTTTCCGAGTGTGGGAACCAGAAGAAGCGAAAGTATTCCGAAGCCTTTAGATGATCATTAAGATTATCCAGAACCTGAAAGACACAAAAACAAAGTTCTATGAAGGAACAACATGGACGGAAACACCCAGAAGACACCAACCACCGGGGGAGCTGGTGAGAGCAGAAGTCCGTATCTCTTCCAGCTGCTGCCATATAGCAGTTAGGTAAATGGCACCCAGATATCAGAGAGCTGTAGGTGGGATGGTTGGGTGAACATGACGTATGAATATCTCAGGACAAGGAGGGAGAATGTCACAATGAGTGAAACTGTCAGATTTCAGGAGCTGAATTCCAGGAATTTGGGGGCAGTGAGGCAAATGTATGGATTCCTCTAAATTCCAGATGTCCACCCCCTCCCCTCCATATGGGAACATCTGTGCCCCATGCTGTGATGCCCCTATACATGGGCCGGGCATATGTCACCCCAGCGGGCAGAATGACTCAAAGATTCACACGGATATTGGAAATGTCACAGTGAATCCTCCGATTGGTGAAAGGTTGCTGCCATCACTTTGAAAATGAAAATGCATTTAAATAAAATGATAAAGTAATGAAAAGAAAAATAAATCTGTAATTGTAGACTCTGATTGGTCAGCACAAATAAAAAATTATATGCTTCAATAAAAATATGTGACCTCCAAAAAGGAACCCAGGGGTGGAATAAAGGAGGATATTTACCTTCCCCAATCCAACAATCTGATCTCCCCACCTAATACTCTCCATATCTCACATGGATAGTGGGCGCCATTCATTCCTATGAGTATGCTGTACTCCAATAGACCTATAGAGGGCGCCATTTCTATGGCTACCAATAGGAAGAAATCCAGCCATGGGCATTATGGGTTGGAGAGCTTGTCGGAGATCCTTGGGTCAGGGAGGAAGGTAAGTCATACCCCGGGTGGGCAGCAATTTGGGGGATCTGACACCCTAGGCTTCAAATTTTCCAGAGGGTACAAGTAGCCACATACTTCCTGGTAGTTTGGTGTAACTTTGAGGGTGAATCCCCCACTCCCAGGAATGGGGGCTATCAGCCTCTTGTAATGCCCTACAGCAGCTCACAGATAGGGAGAGGGGGGGGCAGCACAGGGAGCCAATCAGGTGGCACAAGAAGAGAGATCACCTCATTATTCTGCTGCTACTCTTTCCACGTCCAATCACATGCCAGGCTGACCAAGCTGTAAAGGAAGAGTCAGCTGACCATCCTGGCTGTGTGGCAGAGCTGTGTGAATCTCAGAGTGGATGGACAAAAAATTTTCTTTGTATTCCGTCTATCAGCGGCCCTCGAAACGTTCGCGCGGGATTGGCTGGGAACATTGTCAGGATGCGGAGCCGTGGTTTCACCCCCCAGGTTTTGTTTTATGAAATAGAATTATGCGGCGGAGATTTAGGAGAATCCAGAAAGAACTTCTCTGCTGTTGGATTTCTTTAAACACATCCGAGGAGTTTGTTCACTCAGCCAAGAGGTTTATTTTCGGCTCCATCCTGTGTGTACAAGTTTTTCACAGAGATGAGTGAATACATTGACACGATCCATACGCTTCTGATTAAACCCCATCACTTGTCTACATCTTCCGGCTGCTGTACGATGATAGTTATTAGGAGCCAATAATGAGACACCTTGGCCCCCAAGAAATATGGAATCTGTATACGGCCCCTCTCACCCCCTATACTTTACCTGTGAGCCCCCGACATAATAAGGAGCCCGGGGCCCCCTGCTCCTGGTGCAGTGTATGGTTTTGGCAGTCACATGACCAAGGCAGTGATGTCACCCAGTCACATGGTCCTCAATGGCCACTAATATTTATGGAAGGGGGCGGGACAATGCTGACTGAAGGCTGGGACCCCACCCACTAATAATGAGTGAACACGCCCAGGTTCGGTCTACCCAATGAACCCAATCAGTGAACTAAACAATGAGATCTGATTGGATCAGCTTGCTGAGGAAAGAAGCGGGAAATTATCTTATTGGTTGTTTATTGCTAGGGGCGGAACCTTCTATAATAAATACCAGCCAATGGGAGCACTGTCAGCTGTGTATGTTGCCAACCAGATGGGAGCAATTGCTGGCTGCGTTCCTATTGGCTGATGGTTGTTCCCAGCAGTTCTGCCCTTAGTAACGGGCATTCATAAATCAGTTCATAAAGTTACGGCGGGTATCCGGGCATTGCCATGGCACTCACGATTTGTTGAATATCACAAATATTGGGAGTTTGCTGCAATCTAACCAGTAGCATTATAGGAATGATGGGGCATTGACTGCAGGGTGGGGGTAGTTAGGATTCCTTTGCCCCGGTCGGGGGTCACCCATCATCCTTCTATGGAGCCCGGTGATTTTCTCAGAGCACAGCCGGTATTTGCAGCTCGATTTTCCCACACTGGAGAATCCGGGGGGATTTTCATCTCTTTGGGGGGATCATCGTTCTTATCGGATAATCAGGAGAACAGAAGGAGCGGAATTACGGTTTTGTCAGGCGTCAAATCCCACCGATCCCAATGGAGACTCCTCGTCTTTTCATCTTCTGCCTTTGTAATCTGCGGGATTGGCACACAAACCCGATCATGGAGCTGAATATAAGTTACCATCCCCCGGGGCCCGCAAAACGCTGGACCATGACTTCTATAAAAGCTCTATTTGTTTCCATCTGATGATCCTGCCAAAAACACACTTCCTGTTAGTGAGTTGGTAATGCTGATTAAGGGGCAGCTTTGCCACCTTTGGGTTTGCACCCCTTTATTATTACATGGGGGGAGGGGGTCACCGGGAACAGATGGTGATGGAGGTCGGATAATGGTAATTGGAGGCCATTCCAACTCGGATCAGAACTTCAGCAATTTCCAGTGAAAATTATGACAGTGTAAGGTGAGTAGAGCTCAGCCAATCCTGGGACTGTTCATCATCCACCCATTGGATTGGCTAAGCCGTTCTATAAAAAAAAAAAATCGCAATTCAGTCAGATTTGTCAACCAATCAGATTGGATTTCATTTCATTTCAAGTTTTGTAGCTGGGACGCTGATCACAGTTTTTTAAGGGTTACAAATAAACTGCAACAAGGACAACAGGGGTTCTATTTATAAATGATTCCCCCAGTCAAATCCTCTGAAATTCGCTGCTGGTGAACTCTAGGGTCATATCCTTCTACAGCTCTCCTATTATTCGATGACTGTCACCTAGTGGCCATCTGTTGAATGTGCACAGCTGTCACAATAGGAAAAGACTAGGAAAGAACCAAACTTGTGAATTTTAGGGGGAATAATTTATAATATATAAAATATTGTAAATATTTGTAAAATACATGTAAATATTATTTTATCTATATATATATATATGTAAGGGAAATTTAATAATGAAATGAAATAGAAAATAAGAGAGACTTATGATACGCGATATGATCTGGGCTGACCCAGCATGGCAGTCCCGGCTGTTTTTGTTGCCCCCTCACCATAAAAATACCCCCCTGGCCAATGAGATTTCTGAAGACCTTGCCGAAGCACCAGGCATTTGTGGTCACCCCAAAGATAATTGCCCAATCTGCCACCATATGCCTTTGGGCATCACATGACCACATCACATGACCATAGTGTGTTTCCCGTACTTAGTTATCTGTTGAGGCATTTAGCTAGAGGTGGGCATTTATTTATTTATTTTTGGACCAGAATCTCCACACCTAAAATGTTTTATTGAAGATTTGTGCAGGATGAAGGAAATAACTGCTAATAAAATTAAAATGCCTCGGCACTTGGTCACATGACCTGAGAACAGAGATAGATCATTCACATGAGAGGAGCCCAGTGAAAGTCCGGGGGGGCCGGAAAGATAAAGAAACCAGAGCCATGTAAATCCCAATCACTTCCTGTTGGCCCTACAAGACAGGAAGTGAAGGAAAATCTCTCCAGGTAAACGAGGACGGACTTGTAGGCAGTAATATGGCACCGTAATAGACCCATAAAGACCTCTGCCGCTTCTTTGGGGCATTTTGTAACCCTTATCAATGACAGCTGGGGGGGAAAACTGCTTCCTTGCCTAGGGGCCTCATTCTGACCAATCCTCCACTTCAGATCACATGACCATGTGCCAAGGCATCCAGACACGTGGAGAGCAGCATATTCCCCATCTGTAGTCCATCATTACCCCGGCTACTCTGGGTTACTATTTGCCCATCGTTCCCCTTTATTACCCCACCTGGTATGTTTATTCACCCGCCGTGTTGATTATCCGGTTTTTATTATTCAGCACGCTCGGTAATTGGAATTTATGACACAAAGAAGAAAAAATAAAATGCGTAAGAAAGGAAGGAAAGCTGCGAGCACAAACATTCATCCGATGTGTAAGTGGGCTGATCCGCTGGGAATTCATTAAAGAAGTGAAATTCTGACCTTGGGAAAAGCTGCGAGAAATCTCACCCAAATGACTTTCACCGCAATACCGCAGCCAAGACTTTCATCTTCTGAGTCCGGATCAGGAAAACAAATGCGGCAGCCATGGGGGATCGATGGGGGTGGAAGATGATTGGCTGAGCTGTCATTAGAGCTGCAGCTTTATCCTGATAATGGACAAAGTCAGAATACTGCATACGCAGACTTACAGGAGAAACGCATGCGCATGCCTGGCAACAAGCATACGTCTTCATAATGCAGATATATCAATGAGGTTTCTGCATTTATAAACCAATCAGTATAGCTTGTGCTTCCTGCTGATAGGATAACTCCAGCTGCTAAGGTATGGGACCTCTGCAGAGAGTCCACCGCTTCCATAGAGAGCTAGGGCCCTCCTGTGCAGGTGGTGCAGTGGGCAGCTGCTGCTGGAGAGAACCTGGGAATGATGGGAGCACTGGGAAAATAAGCAATCACTGTCACTCTGCTTCCTCCTGCCTTCTTCCCAGCAGTGTCTACCTACCTGGAATTACTTATCCCAGACAGTACCTACCTACCTGGGCCCCATTTCATTACCCAAAAATGTTTACCTTCCTTGGTAGTGTCTACCTTATTTCCAAACAGCCCCAACCCACAAGTGGTTACTTACCTCGGCATCGCCTTGGTCTCTACAGTCCTGCCAGGTAGGTAGACACAGTGCCTACCAGATAGTTGTTGGGTACTAGGGTACAACCTCATTCCCCACAAGTCCCTACCTACCTGGGCCCCGCCTTACTACCCCACAGGACAGGGTCCACCTATTTAGGTCTGGCCTTATCCCAGACAGTACCTACCTACCTACCTGGGCCCCATTTCATTCCCCACAAGCTTTACCTACTTTGGCTTTGGCTTGTTCTCAACAACTAAATGGACACTGGTTTCAGACAGTGCCCACCTACCTGGGCCCCATTCCATCCCCCACAAGTGTCTACCTGCCTACCTACCTAGGCCAGGTTGTTCCCAGATAGTCTCTACCTTGGGCCCCTTCCCTTTTCTGTACCCACAAATTGTTATAGGCAGCAATGATATTTGAAAATTGGGGCCACTTACAAAATTGACAATGGAGTCCTGATTTAGCAGCATGGAGGGGGCGGGGGAGAATAGGGTGCATATCTTTAATGATGGGGGGGGGGTTGTCAAAAATTCCCACTGGGGCTGATAGGTAGGTAGCTCTGGTCCTGACCCCTCCCATAATGTATCCCTGGGAGGTAGTAACAGAAAATCTCCTCATTGGGGACACAAAGGGCGTCGGGTCAAACCCTTCCCGGGTATCTGAATATTTTTGACCGGTGCCGGGTTTTTGAAAGAAGAATCGGGATTATTCTCCATTGGTCCATCAAGGACCAGTGTTGGATCACATGACCCACCTGACATTTAAAGGGGCGACACATCTTTTGCCAATGATCGGCAAGTAGTTCAATAGAACCCAGAGAGCAAGTAAATCCCTCGGCTAAGAACATTGGAGGGTGGAAGATGCCGAGAAGCCGGAGAATATAGAATTGCATTACTTTTCCATTTGTGGCTTCAGTGATGCGTGAGACAATAAAAATGGAGTCAAATTTAAACATAAGGACCCCTGACACTGCCTAATGCAGCCCAATCTATCACCTCGGCCCTCAAGATGCACGCCGGGGTCCGATGGGAGACTATTGCGTGGTCGCAGCTATTCTAGAAGGTGAATTCCCCCTCCCCCACTTCAATTTCATTCCCAAGAGCTGCAGAGAGATGAGCGTTGCCCTATTCTGGGGTCAAAGATCAATGGCACCACCGTGTCACGCCACCAAACGTAATATATTCCAATGGCATCGCTGCTTTGCTTACTATTCCATCGTACGGCCCGAATTTATTTACAGTCTTGTTAAAGGGAACTAAAACTATTTTAGACTCTCTTGTTATATACAATTTATATATTTACCATCTACACAAATGTTGTATTACAACACAAAGATGATTTCCCAGGGTCCTCAGAGCAATATGGCACAGCAAAGAACAACTGCAAAGCACAACGAGTCCCAGCTACGGGTACTACAGCTGTGTGTGCAATTTTATGCTTGAGCTATTAAGCTCTGTAAACAACTGATTGTATATGAATATTAAGAACATTGGATCCTAAGAGGAAATACCCCAAGTACATTGGGTCCTAAAAGAAAATATTCCAAGAATGTTGGATCTCAAGAGGAAATACCCCAAGAATGGGTCCTAAGAATAAATACCCCAAAAACATCGGGTCCCAAGAGGAGATACCGCAAAAATGTTGGATCCCAAGAGTAAATATCCCAGGAACATTGGATCCCATGGGGAAATACCCCAAGAATGTTTAACCTGCAGAGAAAATACTCCAAGAACATTGGATCCTTTGAGAAAAACTCCCAGGAATGTTGGATCATACGTGTTAATACCCTAAGAGTGTTGGATACAAAAAGAAATACCCCAAGAATGTTGGAGCTAAAGGCAAAATACTTCTGGAATGCTGGATCCCAAAAGTAAAATCCCCAATACCATTGAATACTACCCCAAGAACATTAAATCCCAAGAGGACCTAGCCCAAGAAAACTGAATCCTAAAAGTAAATACCCTAAGAATGTTGGGTCCCAAGTGGAAATACCCCAGGTACTTTGGGTCTAACAGGAAGAACCCCAAGAACCAAGGAGCAAAAATACCCAGAATAGTGGGTCCTAAGGGAACATACCACAATAATGTTAGATCCTAAGAACACAAACCCCAAGAACAATAGGTCTCATGAGCGAATATTCATACGCGGCAACAATCAATTAGCTAAGAACATTCACTTTATCTATATAAGATCATTAAATCATGCCTCCAGAACATTGAACCCACCGCCGACCCCACCACAAACGCAACCACAGACCCCACTGCAGACCCTTCCACAGACCCCACCACACACCCTCCCACAGACCCCACCACACACCCTCCCACAGACCCCACCACAGACACCACCACCGAGCCCATCACAGACCCCATCCCAAACCCCACCAAAGACCCCATCGTAGACCCCACCACAGACACCACCACTGAGCCCATCACAGACCCCATCACAGACCCCACCAAAGACCCCATTGTAGACACCACCACTGAGCCCATCACAGACCCAACCACAGACCCCACCACAGACCCCACTGCAGACCCTACCACAGACCCCACTGTAGACCCCATCAAAGACCCCACCACAGACACCCTGGCGATTGACGCGCTTTGCAGGCCAATAGATGGGCATTACCTCTTGCAATGTAGAGGAGAATTGGATCTCCTGCAGACGGAAGGCTGGTCTACACTGCAGAGTGACGGTGAGGATGACCCCCAAGGAGCCCAGGTGCAGGCGGGCTGCCTGAAAGATGTCAGCGTTCGATGTCTCAGAACATTCCAGAACTTCCCCAGATGATGTCATCATTGTCAGAGATATCACCTGCAAAATGACACAAAGATAACTTAGAGGACAGACAAATAATTAATATCCCCGGCCTCCCATGTGCCCCAAGGGGCAGATTTTCACTTCTGATTGGATAAAATGATCGGATCTGACGGAAATTTACCAATCGGAGGAGACCAATTTTCTGGGGTTCTGGTAAATGTTGATGGGAAGTTGTATGACATCTGACTGGATATTTGATCACCTTCAGTGTTCATTGGTTTGGGATTTCTGATTGATTGCAATTGGAATACCATTGGATTTGGTTGGCCGAGGACTAAATTGGCTATAAAAGTCCCAGTGTACCCCCAAAGGTCTGAGAGTGCAAAGCAGCAACATCATCACTGTGCTGTACATGACCTGTGCAGACAGCAGAGCTGTGGGAGGGGCCAAGTAACCCTGCCCACTACATGCTCCCTGCAGGAAACTGCTGGAGGGGGCGGACACAAGACCACTCTCCCTGCACAAGGAGAGAGAGCAGCAGTGACCGGTCTGGATTCCGGGTTATTTATCACAAGTCTCTCTGATTGGCGGCAATCAATATTTCTATACCTGAGTAGCCAATATTCCGTGAGTTATTCCAGTATTGTGAGTTCCCGTCCCGATAACGCCCCCTGCTGCCACCTCTGAAACAGCGCCAATGCTGCAAAACACAAAACGCCAACACCTTACTATTGGGGTAATTTTATCGTACAGGAAATCCCACCAGCGGGGTCACCCACAGTCCATAAGACTATTTTACATTTTCATATTTTATTACATAAACATTAAATTATACAAAATCAAAGATTAGCTGGCTGGGTGAGCAGATTATATCACACATTACACAATCTGCAGCACAAATCACAATCTCATCCCAACAACCCAATAATAGGGGCTTGAAATGGGCGGGGCCACTGGCAGTGAGGCTGGGGAGGGAGGGGCTAGATAATGCTGGACATCCTCCTGCCAGAAAATGAGACCGGCTCTATCTGGCTTGCTGCAGATTCTATTGTACATTGTGAGCAGCTCCCAGTGGAAAGGTAAATCAGAACAAGCAATTCCAATCCAGCCAGAAGCCAGTACAACTGTACAAGACTAAAGGGGAGGCTGGAGGGCAGATTTATTGAAGGGGAGGCTGGAGGGCAGATTTATTGAA
>NC_092861.1:1217273-1247954 GCF_032062135.1 Pyxicephalus adspersus
TAAAGGGGAGGCCTAGGGGGCAGATTTATTAAAGGGGAGGTCTGAGGGGGCAGCTTTATTAAAGGGGAGGCCTGGGGGGCAGATTTTTTTAAAGGGTAGGCCTGAGAGGGCAGATTTATTAAAGGGGTGGCCTGGGGGGCAGATTTAATAAAGGGGAGGCCTGGGGGGCAGATTTTTTAAAGGGGAGGCCTGGGGGGCAGATTTAATGAAGGTAACGTGTGTGTCTTGGTATGGGTTGCGGCTGCCATGTTGGATTTACGACTCTTCCAGTTTCCAGTAATGGTGAGCACGGCGCGTATCTCATTTTAACATCTCGGGGAAAGTGACAGCCAATCAATGCGGAGAAGCCTTGACACCGGCGAGGTGACAACACAATTCCAGGCGTCTCGCTATAGATTGTCAGCGCAGTGACAGGTGGGGGGGGGGTAATATTCTGCTGAATGGGGGTGCAGCTCTGATGCATGGAACGCTCGCAGTTATTGCGGGGTCTGATATATGGCCCCCAGTCTGCCGGTGACAACGCAGCACGTTTAATCTCAAGGAATAAAAAAGTGATGTGACAGCCGGAATCCCAGGGGTGCCGGGGAGGGAAGCGCCTGAAATCCTCATATCCAGAGATAACACGTCTATAGAACGCATTGTACTATACAACCACCGGACACTTTATTAGGTACTCCGATTGGACCCCCATCATTCTCCATGGCAGGGACCCGACACGGTGCAGGAAACATTCCTCCATAGTGATATCTTCATCTATCACACAGTTTCTGCAGATTTGTCAGCTGCACATCCATGATGGGAATCTCCCGTCCTCCACATCCCTCCATTGGATGAATATCTGGTGAATGTGGGGGTGATTGGAGTCCGGTGACCCCGTTGTCATTGTCTGAGATGATAGGACGTGGCGCAGGAAGTAGAAGATGGGGACACTGCGGGCATAATGGGATGGTCATGGTCAGCAACAATACTAAGAATGGATGTGGGGTTATTACCATGCTCAGTGGGTACTAAAGGGGCACAAAGTGCTTTATGAAAATACCCCCCCACCATTACGCCCCCATCAGCCTGAACCCATACCAGGCAGGATGGATCCATGCATTGTTGGTGCCAAATTCTGACCCCACCATCTGATTGTTGCAGCAGAAGCTGGGACTCATCAGACCAGGCAATGTTCCTCCAATGTTCTTTCATCCAGTTTCGGTGGCCCCGTGTGATTTGTATCCTCAGCTGACAGGAGGGGCCCCCGGTGTGATCTCCTGCTGCTCCAAGGTTGGGCATGTTGTGCATTCTGCAGACTTCGCGGGGTAACGAAGGGCTATTGCAGATTCTGTTGTCTATCAGCTGGAACCAGTTTGGCCATTCTCCTTGGACCCCAACAAGGCATTTCACCCGGAGTACTGCCCCTCATTGGGTAATTTCCCTTTTTCTGACCATTCTCTGTAAACCCCAGAGATGGTTGTGGGCGAAAATCCCAACAAATCAAGGGGTTTCCTCAATTCTTTGACCATCCCGCCTGGCACCATATCGTCACCTGTCCTTCCCATTCTGATGCTCAGTTTGATCAATGTCTACATACCGCAATGCATTGCTGCCCTGTGATTGGCTGATGAGATATTTGGTTAGACAGGTGTACCTAATAAAGTGTCCGGTACCTCCTATGCATCCTGATTGTCTCCTATTGGTCAGATTGTGAAATAGAAGAGGGGAACTTTATTTTTAGTGCTGAATGCTAAAACTGCCAGTGACACGGGAGTGACGCAATACTTTGTAAAATCACACGCCAGGTGTTATCCGTGTGTTAGCGCACATTGTGGTGTTATCCAGCCGCTAATCATCATTAGTAATGGGTTTTGGTGTCACTGACTCGTCAGGGTGTCACATATGTTTATGAGCACCGGGGTGCACCATTGCAATAAATAACGCATTTTTAGGTTTCTTCCTTCTCATTGTAGTACAATCAGAGTTCTTTATATTCTGCACCCGTCTATCCTCAGGTCAAATATCGTGCCTTGCCAATCATGAACAAACAGGTATTTATTAGTTTCACCCCTTTCATTTCATTTCTGAGGGTCCGACCTGGGCTTGGTGTAAGTGGAAGGAATGATTCTCACCAACAGACTGAGGACATCTAGTGGCAGAAAAATAAGATGCAGGGAAAATCTTGCAGCAAAAGAACTTTTTGTTATTTTATTTAGTGGACTGTTTATTTTTTATTTCTGTTGACTTGAATCCCTGGTGATGTGGTTTTCACCCACCTGAGACCCCTCCCCCTTCCACAACATTCACCCTAGATACACACAATGAGTATAGCACTTACTTTGACAAGGCCATCCCATTCTTGGTCAGCACCTCGTTCAGTTCATTCAGCAATATGCCGGCCTCTACGGTCACCTGATTCTTCTCCCTGTCCACCTGGAATATAAAGCAGGAGATGTAAGATCACATGACACACCTGGAGAGCAACCGCCGCCTCCTCATCCAGGCCAATTGTCTGCCTGCACGCCTCATCGGAGCTCCTCCATCCATTGCACCAACAAAAAGTTTCCTCCAGTATATGAAACGCGTCAGTGTCCAGGAAAAAATGATGGGGGGGGCGCTGTGTGTGCAGATTGTAGTGATTTGGTAAAGTATTAAAAGAAGAAAGAATATTTTTGTTGGGTTTTTTCGACAACAGTGTCAATGTGGCCCCTCCTGGGGCCCATTAGCTTTTAGGCTCGTGTCCTCAGCGGTTTGAGAAATGCATTTTATATAAAAAAGGTATGAGAAGGCTGACACCTGCACCGAATCTGATGGCTGCTGGGCAAATCAATAATAATAATAATCATGGCAGACTAAGGGCCCTTATACAAACTGTGAAGCATAACTGTGAAGCATGGTGGTGAAATGTTACGGTTTGGCATTTCTTTGCTGCTTGATCGATCTTTTCTGGCAATAATATCATTGCTATAATTTGTATCAGAAGTTTTGTCATATAGACCCAAAGGATCACTTTCAGACTTCAGAACCTTGGGATATAAGTGATTCCTAATAATAGAAACAGAGAGCCCTAAGCAAGGATTGCTCCCCAGGGCTGGAGAGGATAAACCTTCATCAGTGAAGCTGGGTGATCCAGCAAACCTGGAATGGATCTGGTCATTGACTTTGACTCAGCAATTGACTTTGAAGCAATCCATTCCAGGTTTGCTGGATCACCCAGCTTCACTGAATCAAATGTATCCTCTCCAGCCTTGGAGAGCTTTAATAAATTAGGATGAATGTGAGAAAAATTTATTTAGAAGAATTTTTCCCATAAAATTTGACTTCCCAGTGAACTCATTGGCATTTTTTTTGCTTTCTGAGCCCATCATAAAATGTTCCATCAAGTTGGAGATTTCCGTATCACGTGTCCTCCATTCCACCAGATAAAGCTGGATGTACAAATCCCTGAATTCTGCCTGAGAAATGAAAATCTGCTGCCCAATTCTGCATAATTCCCCCGGATGAAGATGACGTTGCTGTAGGATGGAAGTCTAGGTTTTGCCTCCAATCTACTAGAAGAAATTTTGCATTGCTGCCCTGGAAGTTGAATCAGTCAATTCATTTTTGTGCTGTTTTCAATACATCAAATTTTGGCAAATTTGACCATTCCTACATGGGCATTCAGCACTTCCAGGAGTGCCGGGTGCCCCCCCCCACCATGCTGGTCTCTTTCTCTGACCCCCATTGTCTAAGCTTGACCTGGAATCACTCATCCCCGGGGTCCGGCAGAGGTTCTCTGATTGAACCACTTGATTGATACCACTTCTCATACGTGTTAAATGATTTTACAATTGTTTGGGGTTTAGATATTCATTAAAGAAGATCAAGTCCATGCCTGGTGAGTCTTCATCTCCAAAGAACCCCAAGGTAGGACAATGGTGCCCAGGGCCAGAGGGTTGGAGGGCAGCGGGGTTTATCCCTCCTTAGCCATGACTGGTGACCATCACGGCCCTTCCTCTGCCGCTTCTCTTCCATTATATTAAATTGTTGTCTTACATTCTCGTAGATATTTTCCGTTTTTGGTTTTTTCCCCCCAGGACGTTTTATTTATTTTTGTGTAAATCGAAATTCTTCTCCTCCGCTGTTTAGAACATTTGCAGGCACTTTGGCCCCGATGGTTTGCGTCGTGCTCATAACTCGGAGACAATAAGTGAAACGTACGCAGACATCTGAAAACCGCTTCACATCAAGAGAGCAACATCTGCCCAATTACGGGCCCCTGATGATCCGACTCCTGCTGACGCGTTTTACAGCCAAGATAATGGTAACGGCTTCCAGTCTGCACCTGCACGGAGTGCTCTCCAAATCACAAGATATAAAGGTAATAAAATAGAATTACTTCCAGGAATAACATTGCAGGAGAAGAGCCCCTCCGTCTCTGGTTGTGGCGCGTTCTTTTCCTTAAAGCTGAACACCAGCGTCCTCCTCATCTAGAGCCCTTATATTGGCTTATAATCAGTGGGGCTGTATTCATCTCCATTCATTCATGTCCCATATGGCATATGTAACCAGAACTACTTTTCCCAGGAGTCCATGGATGGAGGGGTGGGCTTGCTTGGTATGTAAGAGATTGGGACAGTGTGCATGGTAGGAGAGGGCTTGATGACGATCGTAGTCCACCAGCACTGAATTAGGGCGGATCAAAAAGAAGCATACTGGAGCTTCTAATGCGTGTAGAGTTTGCACCGTGCAGACAAATTTCAACAAAGGGAAAAAATTAAGGTAAAACTGGAATTTTGTTTTAAAACTTTGGAACACAGAGGTAACAATTTGGGGTTTTGGTTTGATTTAATTCACCGGGCCAATGTGAAATATACTCCTTGGCACAACCGTGGTGTTCTGTGAACACCAAATCCTAGGACTGCTATTCTATAGGTTGGGAAGTCTAAGCTCCGCCCATTACTGCTGAAACGGTGAATTACCACCATCTATTCTCGTGTGTTGTAATTGTTATGCATTGGACTGCAGTTCTCTGCTCTGGATCAGAACAATCTGCTCTGGATCAGTACAACACCCTGGTAAGGCAATATAATGGGAGGGATTAATCTAGGAGTCTCCCAGGGGTTCAAAAATAAGGATAGAGCGCATTTGTGCAGAAACAACACCAGAAAGCCAGTGGCGTCTTCCATTGGTCTATTGGTGCCACCAGCAGGAGAAACACCCTGACCAATGTCATGCAGCCAGTGTTGGTGTGCATATAGACAGGAAGTGGCTGCAAAGAAGCTGCAGGAGATCATCAGCACAGAAATGGAACAAAGAATGAAATAAACAACAGTGCAGCCTGGATGAATGTTTTTCCTATCTGTGGCCCTATGACCATCTCTCCGTCTCAGCGCTGCATTACCATGATTGAACACACGGTGGATAATTCCCTTGGCATTTCTGCCATGGCAGCACCGAGGGGTGGGCACATCTCCCTTGGTAACCACAAAAGTTCCATTTAAAATGAGCGATTTAAATCTTTACTGCAAACAAGCCGGAGGCTTTGTGTGAGCAGAACGGCTTTATTCACTAAGACGGATTTACGGGGCCCCAGCCAACGATGGAAACCAAAGGATGTCATGGGATAAAAAGGAGAAATGAAATGGAATTCGATGTTTGAATAGAATCCAGGTGATAAAAAGAGAAATCCTTAGCCTGTGATAAATGGAGGATGGGTGGTGGTGTCTCCGCTGTGAATCTTATCAGATGATTGTTCATCAGAAATTGTTATAAATCCCTCAAAGAAATGCTAAAAGGGGGGAGGGGGGTCATCGGCAGTCGGCTCCGGACTACAGGGCTACGTGAGGTCTGGGACCTTGTCTGAAGCTATGTATGATCGCTAGACTTCTATCTTCACCAATGCTCATTAATATTGCTGCCCAGTGTCACATGACCAACCCCTTGTGATCCCTGAGCATCAAGGACCCGCCCCCAAGGAGCACATCATAACCATTTCAGCTATAACTATACTAAGTTAGACTTTATTTTAGGTTTACAGCTACACACAAGTGCTGATGAACTACTTCCTTTCCTCCTGCACTGTCTGGGTAACTTCCTGAATTTTTAGAATTTTTCAACAACTTGTTCCCTGAAATCAATTGCATTTCCCGTCAAATTACCATCCAGGTCAGGCCCCCAATAGATTGGTATCATTGTACATGGTTCCTTAATGAAACATTGAACAGTTCTTTGTGTCATGGCAGAAGTTCCTATTTGGTCAATCAGTGGAGATTTATTAAGGTTCCTCGCTTTGCTCCTCTTGTTCACAAAGCTCAATAGCCAAAGCTTACACACTCACCTAAATGAGAAGAGAGGCTCGTCTCCACTTCTTCTTTCTCCTTTTTGCTAATTTTAGAAATTTAAGGATCGTGGTGGAACTACGGATTTAATAATACAACGGTAACGAAGCTGTCTAGGCAGCTTTATTCTACGTGGACCAATCACATTGGGCTCTAGGACATTCTAGAGATAAAGAACAGAAGAGTCACTCTATTTGTAGAGTCCTGAGAGAGTCCCCGGCTGCATGAAAGGTGAACGAATATCTTGGACTACAATAGCATGGAGCAAATACTATGCAGCCCGGAGGAAGGAAGAATCTGCGAAACGCGATGGTTTTGTGTCCAATCCAAATGAAGATTTTTTCTGGATCTGAAGTGGGGCCCCATTCTTAGCTGTAGCTTTAATAAGATGGCCATACATTACATGTGAAGTCTTTGAACTTGCTACAAAATATTGAATACTCCAGGAGGAGTCATTTCCCCAGTACAGCCCCCTCCTCCCTCATTGGACGTGATGGCCATCTTCCCTTATCTGATTGCTGTCTGTTCTGGCCCAGCTCCCAGACCCCCAGAATATTACTTAAATGATGACTTTGAGTCTGCTGGGGCTGCTGAGATCACATCCAAGATGGCAGCACCCAACAGCTGGGCTTTGAGATGTACAGACACCTACCTAAGATATATTAAATGCAGATATACTCATATAGGAAAATTTTTGTTGAAATGAATTGTCATAGACGATGTTGGGAGTTGTAGTCACAATAATGAATATGGACAATAACTGGTTCATGACAAATCAGGCTCAGAGTAGAAAACACATTGAACCCCCAAATAAAAGTTAAAATTTTTTATGGTGGCTCCGCAGGGGTGGGCACTTATTCAAAGATAGGCAGAGGCGGGACTTTATGCCATAATGGTTTATAATGCGTTCATTAACCCGGCCCATGTCCGCTCCATCATTATCAATGCGACAGCACTCAGCCATACCAGAGGTGAATCTACCACCATCACGATCATCATTCACTTTCCTTCTTACCTCTTTCACTTCTTCTGCAGTCGTTGGCTGGAAGTAAAGCTCCGGGCTCGATCCATAGGTCTGTGCCCAGTTCTGGAATTTGAATCCTGTCCGTCCAACCACCTGGAAGCACACAACAGATTGATAAACAGATTGATGAATCTTATTTTCTCTAGAATGATTCAATACAGCAATGCTGGTAGCAATGTGAAAGTCAGTCAATGGTCAGAGATAAAGTTTAGTTTATAAAAGCAGACTAAGGAATACACACTTATCGGCCCTTCAGTTCCCCATGCTGGTGTTGGTCACATGACCAGATGGGGCCATTTAATTATAAGGTCTCTGGTGATGGGGAGGATCATAGTTTACGTAGAGCTGTTTATTGGCCAATCCTCCCCAAATATCTCTGGGACATTGCAAGGCATTGGCAAACTAGTCAGTCATATGGTTGACAACCACCTACAGGTGGCGCCAGAATAGAATAGGAAATAATCTTAGAAATGGGGGTAAGGCAAAGGTGTGGGAGAATGAACCAATGGAGACCCTGGAAAGGGGAAAAATACCCCTTCCAGAGTTAGAAAATACTCCTGACAGGTCAGGATGATCCAATTGTAAGGGGGAGGATAGGCGACAAGGAGCAAAACTTAGAGAAAGGGGATGTCAAGGGAACACGAGGGAACATGTCCAAAGTGAAAAAGTAAATTAAAGGCAGGAAAACACCATTTTAAAGCTACCACCAAGTTTTTATGTTAATTGCAAAGCCCCTAAGCATAGTATTGGTGGTGGGGCAGTTATTTTTGGAGGGAGGGGTCAGCCATTGATAGTGACTTTGGTACACAGGTTGTGCCCTTGGCAGTCAGGCTGTGATGCCATGATGATTTGGGCAAGGCTTGTGATATCATTGGATGTCTATGGGCACCATATAAGAATTTACTATGGGTACCACGGAGAAGATCCACTTTAATACTTGTGACCTGGAACAAGCATGCAGATTCGTATTTCAGCTCCACCGGCTCTCCCCATCCTATTCCACCAGATAGGTCTATTATACAATGTTTATACTGAAGGATCTGACCAATCATAAGGATCGGACCAATCACCTGACCCAAGTGAGAAAACTTCCAAGTACCACGGATACTCAATGTCTCCACCTAGTGGCAGAGCTTGGAAGTGCCAGGAGTTATTATTGGCGGAGTCTTACGATTTATAGTCTAATGAAGAAACGCTCCGGGTTTAATTACGTTAAGTGCTTTTGCTTGCATAAGAAAGACTCCGCAATCAGTTGTATGAAAGCTCTACTAGCAATATCCCAGTGACAGGCCTTAAGATTAACGGGCAATGCGGAATTAAAATGCCAATCACGTATTATTGTAAAATCAATGGCTGGAGGAATGCAGACCGACCACGGCTATATAACTAATATCAGGGACTGACAGATGGAGAGGAGATCAGTGTGTGGGGCAAATAAATAACAAATCATAAAGGGGAACTCTGCATGACACCAAGTCCATCCCACTGGCTGCATGTGTATTGGGGTTCATGGGGTCCCAGAGGGAGGGGTGCGGAGGGCAGGAAAGTAGTCATACTGTGTTCATGCTGCCAATTCTAGCTGCTGGAACTGCCTGGAGGGGGAGGATATGGAGAATGATCGGGAGGTAGTAAGGGGTATATTGCATATTGGGGGTCACTCTGTGTACAGGGGTGGGGGGCATACATGGGGCATTGCGTCTAGTGATGGAAAATGCAAAGCTAAGTTTTGGGGTACGATTACGTCTATTGCTGTTTTTATTATTGCGGTGATCCCAATGCAAAGCCCTGCTGGTGAAGTTATCAGTAAAACTTCTAAAAGTTAGGGGAAGTGGAAATGTGACTCTATGAGGTTTATAGCCTTCTATAGTTTATCTTCTTTATAGTAAAGTGAAGTTTAGGATCCTTAAACCACATTTTAAGTCACTGACCAACTCCTCAAATGCAAGACCTCTAAATACAGTGTTAGGACTATGATTGCAGGGGATGGGGGGCTTAGTGGGCAAATGTCCCCAGTGAAAAAACATTTTTCAAAGTCCTTCTATCTATAAGCCAAAGTGATCTATTTAAACCTTTATTGCCAACATTTCAGGTAGATGTGAAATCACCAAAGTATTGTGATCAAAATTGCCAGAGTGGTCAGTGGGATCATCTTCCCAGTGATACAATTTTTTCACATGAAGCATGTTCCCACAGGTCCCTCCCGCGCCCCCCATTTTGGCCAGGGGCTTTCCAATCAATTAAATGAAGTATTTTCAGAACAATAAATATCTCACTTTCACCCGTCCTTCGCCATGTGTGCCAACCATCTCTGCCTCCTCCAATCAGCTCCCCTTCTGTGGGGTATCGGGCACCACTTCCCAAGGGATCCACCCCCAACACAAACATATGATATATTGCAGCCCTTCTATTTCCCCCGTGATCCTGCCAGCAATACACTGCCTTAGGTGAGACGTGATCACCCCAGACTCCTTTAGTAAATCCCCCTCATTGTGAATGTGGTGACCCCTCTGTGTTACCCCCGGTCACCCTCAGTCCTACCAGTGGTCCCCAAATCCCTCCCTGTACCCCATGCAGGGGCCCATGTGTCACTCACCATTGTTGTACTGATGGCAGGCAGAGCTGTGAGTGGTGGCGGTGTAATCCTGGAGGAAAGAAGTTGCCCCTGCCCCCCTGGGGGGATTTTATATTGGGCAGGATGGGGCTGATGAGTAAGCGAATGTTTGCTGGAGTTACAAATTCACATGAAGAATGGATAATGTGTAACCGGCTGCAGGGAATCCCCGGCTCTGTAATCATGGCCGATTAATCTGCATGGAGGGCGAATCCGATACGAGATTGTATGGGACATGTCAGCAATTCTCAGAGCACACATAATATTAATACTCCGGGGGCAAACATGGGGGGTGCAGAGTACAGAAAGAGGGGTATAGGGTACAGATGGGGGTGAAGAGTACAAATGGGGGGTTCAGCACTCAGCACACATGTACAGTACAGTTTGGGGGTGCAGAGTATAGATGGGGGTGCAGTGTACAGATGGGGGGTGCAGAGTACAGATTGGACCCCCCCATTATTAAACACTGAATAGGGCAGACAAGCTGTCAGCCCCCCCACACTGAGAATATAATGAGACCAGCCGGGGGCCATTTATCTTATGTCAGTGTGCGGTGCAGTTGGGTTCCCGGGGCAGTTGGTGAACAGAGCAGAACCGACATCCTGCAGGATTGGACCTTCAGTGGCATAGATGGGGACAGTGGCATAGACGGGGGGCAGAGGCACAGATGGGGACAGTGGCATAGACGGGGGGCAGAGGCACAGAGTCCTGTGAAGTGCTATCACCGCCCTGCATCCACATGAGGCCCAAAGCACAATGAAGTGTTTGCTAACCCTAGATTTTTATTTAGTCATTGCTACATTAATGGGGTATTTAATAAGCGTTGTAATACCAGATGGTCCTGCCAGCTCCTGTGACTTCTGGGGGCACCAGACCATCCTCAATCAACATGGGCCCCCACAAGGGCCCCATTTCAGTTCTGCATAGGGACCCACTGTTGGCTTCGTTCCCCACTGCCATGGCAGAAAGATAGGAAGGGGCTGTGTGTGGTCACAGAATTAACACGTGATTCGGCTTCCCCTACAATAAGATTCCCCAATCAGCGTCCTTCTCATGTTTGGAGATGGGGTGTATGCCCCGTATTGGGGTTGCCCCCCTTTTCCTCTGTATTCCACCTCTGCATGTAATTGATGTCACCGAGTTTACAGTGAATGTAGAATTCAGGTCAGAAGGTGCCGAGTATCAGGAATCGGGGTCATCTATGACAATGAGAATCCGAGGATCCATTCCGGCAGAGAAATATTGAAAACAATTTGTTATTTTCTCTCCTTTGTGTTCGGCAGAGAGGCAATTTATCTTGTTTAGCCGCTCGGCAAGGTGGCAGGAGCTGCGGCATATGTGCCCCCCCAGCTAGATGTCACTCACAGATGTCATGTATGGAAGGAATTCGGGAATTACAGAAGGGAAATGGTTCTGTGAATGGTAACAGAGAAATCACAACGTGTCATTGGGTATATGGAGTGGGGAGGGGGCATTAAATAATTCCAGTAGGAAATGGGAAATGTTGCCTATAATTACATATATGGAGCCCACATACATGAGATGTAGGGCCAATAGTGGAAAGTGATTGCACGGCCTAGGAAAACATGGCCAACTTCTATTATTAGAATAATAAACAGGACTATAAGAGACGTGTGTGTGCTAGGGGTGCTATGCTTCCCCATTGGGGGGTTCTACCTAAATCCAACGAGGAATGCTTGTGTGCTCCAGGAATTTCTGCTGAATTGGGACATATCGGGTCGGAAAAGCATTACGGCAAGGATGGGCTTCCATGTTCCTCTACCCCCCAAGGGCTAGTAGAGAGAGGAGAGCTAATCAAGATGCCCCAGCTGCTTCAGTGCTACATTGAAATTAAAGCACAAACTTATTGGCGAAGGTGGCATCAAAGAAGGCCTGACAAAGACATGGAGAGAGGAGATAGATGAAGGGATGGATAAAAGATGGCGGTGGCTTTGGCAAGGTGGCCTCAGAGGGGGCAGAAGAAGACATTGACAGGAGATAGGTTAAGGGATGGACAAAGAATGACAGTGGTTTGGGCGAAGGTGGCATCAGAGAAGGGCTGACAAAGACATGGAGATAGGTGAAAGGATGGATAAAAGATGGCGGTGGCTTTGGCGAGGTGGCATCAGAGAAGGGATGAAGACATTGACAGGAGATAGGTGAAGGGATGGATAAAAGATGGCGGTGGTTTAGGCGAAGGTGGCATCAGAGTAGGGCTGACAAGGACATGGAGATAGGGGATAGGTGGAGGGATGGATAAAAGATGGCGGTGGCCTTGGCGAGGTGGCATCAGAGGGGGCAGAAGATGACATGGACAGGAGATAGGTTAAGGGATGGATAAAAAATGGCGGTGGTTTAGGCGAAGGTGGCATCAGAGTAGGGCTGACAAAGACATAGAAATAGGAGATAGGTGGAGAGATGGATAAAAGATGGCGGTGGCTTTGGCGAGGTGGCATCAGAGGGGGCAGAAGACGACATGGACAGGAGATAGGTTAGGGGATGTATAAAAGATGACGGTGGTTTAGGCGAAGGTGGCATCAGAATAGGGCTGACATGGAGATAGGAGATAGGTGGAGGGTTGGATAAAAGATGGCGGTGGTTTTGGGGAAGGTGGCATAGGAGAATGGCAGAAGAAGACATGGATAGGAAATAGGCGGGGGTTTGGCAGAGGTTAGGGTTGCCATTTTTTGTATGGTAAGTCGATACCTCTTTAGAGAACTTAGTTTAACAGAAAGATTTGAGGGTCCATATGGTTTGGGAATTCACATTTATGCACCAGTAGACTGTAGAGTTTAAACCACCTCTATATCCTCTATATCACAGTACTTTGGAGCAATCTGGTTCTATTTCCACATGTTGCCATCATTCCAGTGGCTTTAGTTTAGCTCCATGGGCATTATACATATTCCCCTAGCCTATCCATCTGACTGCCAGTCTCAAGAATATTGGACAAGTGTCATCCCTTACCTCAGCCTTTCCCAACCCTTTTAACTTGGGGGAACCCTTGAAATACCGTTCAGGTCTTCAGGGAACCCCTACTATAGTTACTATACCCACAGCCCACAGTATAACAACATGGTGACCTTTGGGAAGAATTCATCTTACATTGCTGGCCATGGGGAAGAATGTCACTCATTGCTCAGGGAACCTCTGGTGGAACCCTGGTTCAGAAACACTGGCTTACCCCATTGGGTTCATGGAGAAGGCCAGATGGACTATACACAACTGGAATCATCCTTCTTGCTTTTCCACGAATCCAATGATATGATTGGGTAATAATGATGAATACAGACAGACCACACTATACCTATGGCACCATTATTCTCTCCCTGGATTCCAGATTTTCTAAGTAGGGGGAGCCGGATGACTGCGACCCCACCACTGCCATCTTGCGACCTCCGATGCCTTCTTGCTTTGTCCATTGGACAGGTCCAATTGCCAAAGCAAGGTGTAGAAGGGAATGCAGGTGAAATGTAACCGTTTTCTCCCAACATTCTATTTTGCAAACAATTATAAAATCTTTGCCCCCACCCCCATCCAGCACAATACACACAGTCCCCATCTGATATCACATAAGGAATCTGCTGATGGCACGTAGACATGGATGTTGACTTTGGCCAAGGATTCCGTAAGGTAAGTTGAAGTTTCACGGATCAGAGCTTGCTGGTGAATGATTAGTGAATCCTCAGAGGTTTCCAGGTCTGTCATTAACTTCAATTACACCAAATCCCAGGAAAACAGTTAGGAAGGGAAATTAATTAAAACATTATCGTGAAATCCAGCAACCAAACTACACAGCAATTTGTGGATACGCAAGACTGGAGGTAAGACAAGCAGGGAAATCCTAATGACCATTGGGGGAAGGCCAGGAAATCATAATGACCATTGGGGGAAGGCCGGGAAATCCTAATGACCATTGGTGGAAGGCCAGGAAATCCTAATGACCATTGGTGGAAGGCCAGGAAACCCAAATGGAAATTGGGGGAAGGCCGGAAAATTGTAATGACAATTGAGTCAAGGCCAGAAAATCCTAATGACCATTGGTGGAAGCCCAAGAAACTGTAATGACAATTGAGTCAAGGCCACAAAATCCAAATGGCAATACAAATGCAAATTGGGGGAAGGCCAGGAAATCCTAATGGAAATTGGGGTAAGGCCAGGAAATTGTAATGACAATTGTCAAGGCCAAAAAATCCTAATGACCATTGGTGGAATGCCAAGAAATTGTAATGAAAACTGAGTCAAGGCCACAAAATCCCAATGGCAATTGGGGAAAGGCCAGGAAATTGTAATGACAATTGAGTCAAGGCCAGGAAATCCAAACGGCAATTGGTGGAAGGCCAGGAAATCATAATGGAAATTGGGGTAAGGCCAGGAAATTGTAATGACAATTGAGTCAAGGCAAGGAAATCCTAATGGCAATTGGGGAAAGGCCAGGAAATCCAAATGGAAATTGGTGGAAGGCCAGGAAATTGTAATGGAAATTGGGGTAAGGCTAGGAAATTGTAATACAATTGGGGGAAGGTCAGGAAATCCTACAACAATTGGTAGAAGGCCAGGAAAAACCAAGGCAAGGCTACACTGTCAATAGTATATGGATATAGTCAAAAGAGCATGGAAAGAGGTGACCCACGGGAAGCAGGTTAAATCAAACTTGCCCCTCTGGTTGCCTTAGTTCTAGTTGCTAGTTGCCCCTCTAGAGGTCTAGTTGCTGGTCTAGTTCCCTTTTCCTGGGCATGAATCCAGGAGCCACCTAACACCACTTCAAGGAAACCGCAAAGCCACTAATATGGTATTGTGACCATAGTTAGTGGGGTGGATGGGGGGTGTTTCAGGGTGACCTGTGGAAACATGGCCCAAGTAAAATAAAAAATACAAATATACATAAATATAGGGACCCGCCCTGAGCACCCGTCATGAAGCTACCCTGCAGTCACATAGAATTCTATAGCCATTAGGATGCATTACATGTGTTTTGGGGTCACCTGTGGGAACATGGTCCAAGTAAAGTAAAAAATTAAATTAGTTGAAAGTTAAATTTGTAAAATGGTGAAAAATATCTAAAATATGAAAACAGGATTTTTGCATCCAGATGTGCTGATATTCCCTTTATGGTAAGGAGGGAAGAAACGTGACATGAAATCAAGGAATTGAGATGTGGCCAGCATAGGATTTCAGGTAATGGTATGATAGAACACCATGAATTGCCCCGTGTGATGCAGATTATTCTGGAGGTAATAATCTGCATACAGTGGCTGGTGGTGCCGCAGCGTCTTCCCCATCTGATAGATGAGTATAATCATCGGCTTCATCTGTCAGTTGTCAAAGTGATCGCAGTATCAGCCGCTGCTGTCAGGAGGACGTGTCGGGTATTCAGTCATCCGGGGAAGATTTCACGAGTCACATGATGCGTGAAAAACAAATATTCATCTTGGCTGGTAATATATCAATGTGTATCGAAACCCAAAATCTATTTCTACATTTTGCAAATGTACATTTCCAACATTATAAGTTAATTGTCACCAAATCAGGGAATCATAGTATTATGTGGGAACATGTCCCAAGTAAATTAACATATATCTTGTTTTGTTCTTTTGCCTAATCCAAGTTAATAGTATAATTGGGAAAATTTCCCTTTTCAAGACAACGTTTTGCTTTCATTGCAAACCTCTAAAATTCTTACGGTAAGTGCTGCGCAGGGGAGGAGCAAGAATATGTGTGGGGATGTGTCTCAAGTGAAACAAGTCAAAAAACCTGAAGATGTTCAATAAATAAAAATAAAACTACAGTTAGGAAAATGCATTGTTTTAGAAGTGAGGTTACATTTGTTACTTTTTTACTCTTTGGACATGTTTGCACAGGTACCCCATCCAAGAAATTATGTTCAGGGTATTTGCAATTAGCTCTAAATCTTGGTGGCCAGGTGTAATAATGGATTTAGCCAGCAGTGGGCGCCACATTAGCTGTGCCCATCCCGATTCCAAAGCTTCTTACCTTCAGATTCTGCCAGGAACAGCACTGCCTAACCAGCCTCTGGGTGGGGTGAAATTTGTTAGGTGCCCCTTACCTACCCCCAGGAGTCTTTTAGGTGATAATACTACATGCAGCTTCGCAATTCCCTAGTGAAAATCGCAATGTAAATGTGGATCATTGAAAAAAATGAATCCCACTTCCTGTAAAGCTAAGGACCGCCTCTTCCTGTGAACACCAAGACCCGCCCCTGAGGATCTGTCTTGAATTTACCTATTATGGCAGGTTCTCTTTACACTTTAATTTATAACATTGTTATGTTAATGTTAATTAATTTATGTTATGTTAATGTATAACAAATTTGAACATGATTTGACCTCATCTGTGTCCTCATTTTTCACCATAGTTCAGGAAATTCCACGTGAAGGATATATTTAGATGGAAGAGGTAACCTTGGACCAACCGTGTCAAGTGATGTAAGTCATGTGACAGGTGTTTCCATTGTGTGGCTTAACATGTGTTAATAATGAACATCGTATACATTCAGCACCTGCTGACACGGGCAATAAAAATAGACGCAGGACCAATGTTACAGCGGGAGGTGACCTTAATTATAACTTTATTGACAATTCTGCACATGTGCATTGCAGCTGTGCTACAAAGTGCAAAGGATGGCTGGGCAGTGCAGGAGAGGCTCAAATCCCAGAGGTGCCCCCGACAACAAGGCGCCCAAGACCGGGGCCTCTTCTGCCTGCGCCTAGTCACAATATACAATTTGCTTTATTTAAACAATTTATGCCATTCTACCCCTGGGCGGGGTAGATTTTTGTTTTGTTTATTTACTATGCTTTAGCCTTACTGGGGCCCTGATCCTTTCTACAGCTTCTCAAAAATGATCAATTCACTAAATAGGGTTGTAAGTCAATAGTCACATGTCCAACCCCCAGGCTTAAGGACCACCCCTGCACAATTTATCATTGATGACTTTCTTGCCATGGTCAGTCATTTTGATCAGCTGTCCAATGGAAAAGCTTTCAGAATAAAATAAACCTTTCCACAGTCCTTTTATAACTTACGTTAGACATATATATATCTGTATGCAATATAGGCAGATACTGGTGGGTGGGAGGAGCTGGACCAGTGCTGAGCATGAAATCACAAGACCCCACCTCCCTCCCACCCCCGAGGAGCCCCCAGTCCTGATGCAAACACTGGGCTGGCTCTTGGGAGGAGTTATTCCAATATCAAAATACTTTGGTAGCTGTCAGTCTGGAGCAAGTGGGTTGTCCTAAGCAGGTTGTATTTGCATAAGCTAAGTAACGCCCAAATGTGATACTAAGCCTCTATGATTGACATAAGTGAAAGGGGTGGAGCCAGGGAGGGGCTAGATGAGGCTGGTCATCCTCCAGCCATGAAAGGAGGCGGGCTCTATCTGACTTTCTGCAGCTTCTAATGCACATTGTGAGAAATCAGAGTAAGCGATTTCAGTCCAGGAGAGTAGCCGCTACAACCGTGCTAGACTGAAGGGGAGGCTGGGGGGCAAATTTAATGAATTGGAGGCTGGGGGGCAGATTTCATGAATTGGAGGCTGGAAGGCAGATTTATAGAAGGGGAGACCGGGGGCAGATTTAATGAAGGGGAGGCTGGAAGGGGGGTAGATTTATTGTAGGGGAGGTTGGAGGGCAAATGTAATTAAGGGGAGGCCAGAGGGCATATTTAATGAATTGGAGGCTGGAAGGGGGCAGATTTAATAAAAGGGAGGTTGGAGGACAAATGCAATGAATGGGAGACTGGAGGGCAGATGTAACGAAGGGGAGACTGGAGGGCAGATTTAGTAAAGGAAGGCCGGAGGGCAGATGTAATGAATTGGAGGCTGGTAGGATCCAGAAGGATTGGTAGGAGCTCCTTCAGGGAATTCACTAACAGGACCAATGAGAGGGGAGACCACTATGGGGTTTCTGTCTGGGGCCCCTACCAATCTCCAACCAATCAGACATCAGTAAAACGTTTTTAGAATTTCTATCTCCGGGGGATTTTCTGCCTCCCATCAGCATTTGTAATCTGTACCAAACATTGGAAAAGTTTGTAAACTTTACCTAATTACTCTCCGTAACAATTTATTAAACAAAGGAAAATGTCCCGCTAATCAGAATAATTACACATCGAGCAGCGCCGGCGTCTTATCAGCACCAACAAATGTTTATCTTCATTACCAGACACAGAAACAATCGGCGTCAGGTGCTGGGGGAAATATACCGCTTACCATGTGATCAGCACTAATTAATGATATGCAAAATGAAATGAACATTAAATATCCCATCGGTCTGGCTATATCACTATATCTACAGAAGGGCCCGGGTATCCGGGGGCTCCACCTAGCAATGAGGGTAAACCCATAACACAATCTGAGTTCCATTCTGGGTCTTCAATCAGACAGAGGAAGTCTAAAAGCGGGTATCTTCTGTTACACCCCCTGAGAAGGCTGCAATGCTCTGGGAATACATTGTAACAAATTATAATTATTAACAAATATAAAATATCACATATTGCAAGCCCTAAAATTCTTACAGGCTACCAGGATCCATCACTTCCCTTTCTAGTTCTGTGTGCTAAGGAGGTGACGCCTCCCAGCTCTCATCTGACTCATGACGTCCCTCTGATACACTGCCCCCTACTGGAGCTAAATATTAGTGCAACCAGGAACCGTCAGGTTGGGTGGTGATGGTTGGTGGTCATTAAGGTTTATTGGGCTGGGTGCTTGGAGAGTGAATCCTTGATGTATCTTGGATCTTCTGAAGTGGAATGTGAACCTACAAAGGAACAATATGCAGTTTCCGGGGCTGGTCATCCCTGACCTGGAACGAGCATGCATTACTTGAGGTTGAACTTTTCCCGATTTCATTGGCTTCATGCTTGCTTTGATTCAATGACTTATTAGACACCCAGATGGTGAAATAATTGAGGCTGCACCTCAGAACATACTGATAGGAGCAGAGAGAGCAGAGAGACCACCCCATCAGCCTGTTGCTGCTCCTTCATTGTCCAACCACTGGTCATTTAGTCACCTCACTCCATTGTTTGGCTGCGCCGCCTGGGCTGGTGGACAATATAATAAATCCCCTGCAGCCCCCAAATCTATATTCCATGGTGTCCCAGCCATCAACTCCTTTATGAAAGACCTGCAGAGATTTCAGCTTTATATCACAAACGCTTGTTACAGACATTTCTTTTTATGATGTGTGGGAATGTCTGAGTGATGTGTTTTGGTCCAGATAACACGGATAGACTTCAACGTGTGGAGAAAATTGTCACTTGTGAGCTATTAAATCCGGAGCATGATAAATTCCAATAAAAAGCAGCAAGCGGCTCCGTACAGAACCGGAATTATTCATTTTATTTGCATTTTACTAGAAGGAAGGCCGGGAAATCTCTGATCAGAGCATCGATTGCAGCGATTCCATGAAGGAAACAAAGCGATAGGGCAGAGAGATACTGAATGTCTATTAGGAATATGCAGTGTGGACAAAATAACGGAAACACCTAATGTATTACCATTAAAATAGTGCCGGTGACCCCACAATTCTATCAATATAGACAAATCAGGACCTCCCTCCCCCATCTGGTGACCCCTCTAGGGATGGTGACCCCACAATTCTATCTATATAGCGGAATCAGGACCTCATTCCTCCTGCTGGTGACCCGTCTAGTGATGGTGACCCCACAATTCTATCTATATAGAGTATGTATCATATGAAGAACTTGATTTTTCCTCGGTGATTTACCTCTCTGACCCGAATCCATTAACCTCCAGCTATTAATATAACCGGCAGCGCATGTCACATATTGGCTTTCAGGGTTATTGGCTGCGCAGGATTTATGGATATGGCGGCTGCTCTGTCAATATAAACATTTGACCTCTGAAATAAAATCCTGAAATCCTCTCCCAGGGGCTCAGGGGAACTCCGGTGTACCAATGCTGGGACATCACACTGTATGGGGATGAAACCTATAAAACAGATTGGTGATATGTGAAGGGAAATTCTCTGCTCCCTTATCTGCAGCCTTCAGACCACTTCTGTTTGGACACGTGAGCCACGCTGGGGTCTTTAATGGGGTGGAAATCCAATGGAAGCCGGAAATCTCTGCTAGCTAGGAATTCCATACATGTCTCCATGGGGTGAAGGCATTTCATACAGAAAATTAAATTCCATACCAAGCACCATGGGGTAAAGATAACTTGTGCAGGAATATAAATTCCATGTGATGGCAACACAGGGAGGAATATGAATTAAATACAAAGCACTGTGGATAACTATTCCATATATATTGCACCATGGGGTAAAGGGGACTCCTGCTGGGGTATGAATCCCTTACATAGCAGCATGGGGTAAAGGGAACACTCCATACATGTCACCATGGGATGATAGGACATTATTCAGGATTAGGAATCTGATACATGGGGCCCCATGGGGTGAAGGCATCATGTATGAATGCACCCAGAAAAAGTCCCAAAGTCTGGGAGAAGCAAGGACATGGCTATGCTGGACCCTGATCCTCCCAACAATATTGGTGACAGTGTTTAGGGGCTTTGCTTTATTCTCAGAAAATTTGCAATGCAAATCTAGGGAAAAATTTTGTGCAATTTTGGCAAATTTTGCAAACTTCACTTGCCCATCCCAATTGCTATGTTGTTGTGTTGGGGCAGACTGAGCATTATTGCTGGTGAGATCCTATATCATATATTTGTTGTTCTAGTAGAGAATTATCCTTGTGATATTTGTGCACTGCCCTATAGTAAACAGATGAATGAGTAGGAAGGGGGCACAATGGAAGTAGGCCTAGGGGGTAAGGAGGTAGGTTTGGCCATAATTGTGCCACTTTTTGGGGTTCTTGCCTTTCCCGCACCCCAATGTGCAGTTTCTCCTTCTATATGATACACATTGATATCTTCTCATTTTATAGGCCGCATGGGTTTCCTGAAAATAAATACAAAAAGTTGTAGTAAAATGAATGTGAAGTACAAAGATAGAGGAAATCTCTGCAATACATGCAACACCCCCCATTGTATTCCCCTATAAATGCTGCAAGGGCTGAAATGTGGGACCACCCCATGCATGGTACCGCTCCAAGGTCCTGCACTCTCCACCATTGTGGCCCGGGGTACTGGCTGCCTTCAGGAGCTACAGGTACTTCTCCAGGATCCACAGGTACTTCTCCAGGATCTACAGCTGCCCATGAGGGTTACGGCCTCCTCCAGAACTAAAGGGACTTCTCCAGGATCCACAGCCTCCTCAGGATCTGCAGCCACCTATCCAGGATCCACAGCTGCCTACTAGGATCCACAGCCACCTCTCTAGAATCTACAGCTGCCTATGAGAATTACAGCCACCTCAGGATCTACAGGTACTTCTCCAGGATCCACAGCCTCCTCAGGATCCACAGCCACCTCTCCAGGATCCACAACCTCCTCATCATTTACAGGCACTTCTCCAGGATCTACAGCTGCCCATGAGGGTTACGGCCTCCTCCAGAACTAAAGGGACTTCTCCAGGATCCACAGCCTCCTCAGGATCTGCAGCCACCTATCCAGGATCCACAGCTGCCTACTAGGATCCACAGCCACCTCTCTAGAATCTACAGCTGCCTATGAGAATTACAGCCTCCTCAGGACCTACAGGTACTTCTCCAGAATATACAGCCTCCTCAGGATCCACAGCCACCTCTCCAGGATCCACAACCTCCTCACCATTTACAGGCACTTCTCCAGGATCTACAGCTGCCTATGAGGGTTACAGTCTCCTCAGCATCTACAGGTACTTCTCCAGGATCCACAGCCTCCTCAGGATCTACAGCTGCCTCTCCAGGATCCATGGTCTCCTCAGGATCTACAGGTATTTCTCCAGGATCTACAGCTGCCTATGAGGGTTCACACCTACCCAGGATCCACAGCCTTCTCATGATCTACAGCCACTTCTCCAGAACGACAGCTGCCTATGAGCTGCCTACAGCCAGAACCAGGAATATACAGCCACCTCCAGGATCTTCAGCCACCTCCAGGATCTTCAGCCACCTCCCTATTATCTACAGCCACCTCCCCAAGATCTACAGCCACCTCTGGGATCTTCAGCTGCATCTGAGATCCAAAGCCACCCCAGGTTCCTCAGTTGCCTCCATGATTTACAGACACCTCTCCAGATCACAGCCTCTCCAGGATCTACAGGTATTTCTACCAACTTTAAAACTACCTCCAGAATATACAGCCATCTCTAGGATCACCTCTCTATGATCTACAGCTGCGACTGCAGGATCTACAGGTACTTAGATCTCCAGTTTTCCAGCATCAACAGTCACCTCTCTATGATCTAAGGTCATCTCTCCAGGATCTACAGCTGCCTGTATGATCTTCTATGTCCTATTCTGGGATCTACAGCCACCTATCCAGGATCTACGGCTTCCTTTTCTGGGATCTACAGCCACATTCAGGATCTTCCCCAGTTACCCTATGATCCACAGCTGCCTCTGAGATCTACAACCTCCCCAGAATCTACAGGTACTTCTCCTGAATATAGAGTCATCTCCCCAGGATCTCCAGTCACCTCCAGAGTCTATAGTCATCTCCAGGATCTCTAGCTGTCTTTCTGGAATCTACAGCCACCTCTCTAGATCTACAGCCACATTCAGGATCCACAGCTATCCTTAGGCCCTACAGCTGCCGCTCTGAGATCTATTTCCACCCCAAGATCTATAGTTGCCTGCAGGATACACATCAGCCTGTGAGATTTACAGCATCCCTGGGATCTACAGTCACGCTATGAACTACAGCCGCCTCCAATGTCTCTGACCACCCTGCAGGACCTACAGCTGCCTTTCCTGGACCTAACATTTGCTACCTTTTTGTAGGCTAAAGCTCTCTCTATGAGATCCACAGCCATCACTTGGGATCTACAACCAATGGTCTGAGATCTTGCTCCATCTCAGCAACAGTACCAGCCACACTGAGATGCTTGGCCTTCTTTCCTGACGCCTTTCAGAAGACTTACCTGACTTTTAGAAACCTACAGCATGTCAGAGGAAATACAAAAAATGTTTCTTGTTATAGGGACAGGGTAAAAGTAATGCTGGACCATGATCTATGGAGATTTTGGGGTAATTTGGGGTCATATCTGGAGGATAACTTTCATTTAGCCAAAAAAAACTAGCAGTTTGTCAGGGTGCTTTGCCCTGGATTTGATTTTGTTGCAGCAAGCCATCACCTAGATGACAGTCTGATATACAGCTTGAAATGTCATTTGTGAACACAGCAATAATGGGCAGCGGTGACAACGTGTGCAGAGCTTGGGATAAATGCTGACGAGTGTATCTGGGAATTGTGCTGCCCAGGCACGTAGTATTATTCACTTAGTGGATGAAAAGGTTAGGGGTTATGTTTGTCAGCATTCATCCAGATGGGTAATGGGGTTGTGTGAATGATTAGATGGATCTCTTGGAGGATGTGGAAGCCAAAGTCCAAGGAGGCTCCAAAAGCAGAAACACAAAGTGCAGCAGAGACAGAATGAGAGGATTCACCCGCCCTGTGTGTGGGGCACGGAATGCTGCTCTGCTGACTCCTTTTATCTCCTCGTTATTTCCAGTTGTGGAGTCCCGAGTATTCTTCTCCATCATAAGCTGATTTATAAAACATTTGCAACGCACTGGCTAGGCACTTTCTTTGATAAGGTGACAACGCCCTTCCTCATCACATGAAATGACTTTACTGTTGTCACCCTTGCTGCTGTCACCATTGGTAGTTCAGTCAGTAAGCAGCCACCTATAGCCATTCAGATTGAAGCATATTGTAGGTTGGAACTTCCAGCACCCCCAGCGCCCTCTAGCTGAGTGCAGAAGTAGCCCAACTGAAAAAACCCCAAGAGGAAAACATTGGAGCCTTTAGATCAGGGGTGTCCGAACTTTTTGAAAAGAGGGACAGATTTGGTGAGGTGAAAATGTGTGCGGGCCGACCATTCAGCACGTACTCAGGGTTAGTGTGGGCGTGGTCTGTCTCCCACAGGTGACTTGAGGGATTCCCACACAGCACACGCCCACTATAATGACGTAGGGGATTCCCTGTACCAGAGGCTGTGGGCCGGTGGAAATCTGAACAAGGGCCACAATTGGCCCCCGGGCCGGACTTTGGACATGCCTGCTTCAGATGGATTTTGAGTTTTGTAAATAAATAGTTAAAGCTGAAAGCTGAAATGTATTTCTCAAAAGACACAAAGTATATAAATTCACTTTGTGGATTTACTATTGAAGTGAATTCAGCTGCCCATTGCTGGACATGCGGAAGGATTGCAATACATTTTATTCACTGCTGACTCTCCGTGATGGATGTGATGCATGGGGGCTGCATCAGCAGAAAGCAACGTTGATGTAATAATGAAATCTGAGTCAGAACTTCTGCAGCCGGCCAGTCAGAGATCTCAGAAACCAGGAAGAAAGAATCAGTTTATTATCATTTATAAATCCTTCGTATCATTATAGTATGTGTTTCATGTACAACATTCACCGCATGGTTGACACAAATTGTGTGTGTATCTGAGAAGTTTGGGGAGAGGGAGGGGTGCAGTGTTGGAACAAGAGCCAAAATAAAGAATAATATTATATGGAAATAACAAATAAATAATATATATTTAGATTTACAGTAAATTCATAAAATAAAAATATACATACTGACTACTTTACCTATATGGGATCATTCCAAGACCAAGGCCAATAGAATGACCAATGATATGAACTTGTCTTCTCCATTCCCAATGATATGGAGTTGTCTTCTCCATTCCCAATGATATGGAGTTGTCTTCTCCATTCCCAATGATATGACTTTCTGATTTGAGAACATGAACAAAAATAATAAAATTATTATGAACACAAATTCATTGTTGTCAGTGATGATGACGATGGTTTAATAAATGAGGCAGAAGAAGGACCAAGGTTGCACTTTATGATCAGCATTCAGCTAATTACTGTGCTATAAATAAAATAAAGGCGAAAGTAACGGAGCAGAAAAGAGAAATTGCAACATTTTCCATCATCAGCTCAACTTTATGTGACCAATTAATTCTTGGGGTCAGATATTACAACACGTCCTTTAGATGATTCACATATTTATTTGTTTATTGCAATTTATATTAAAGCTGAAGTTGAAATAAGCTGAATAGGTTAAAGGCGTATGAAAGCAACAAGGTGTGCAGAATCCTAAAGATAAACTTACCGTTCTTTGTGCATTCCTATGGATAATCCATTCCTGTGACTTCCACACAACAAGCATTAGAACCTGCAGAGCATTTCCTAAGCTCTTTTCCTGTCTGATGAACTAACAGGATCATTCTGACCACTTCATTGGCTACCAAGTCATATTGTACCCTGGAGAACTAGATGAATCGCTTAATTATGGCCGGGATCAGCTCGGACGAGAGAGAGGGGGACTCAGAACCCGAGAATCCAGATGGTTCCAGTGTCACCAGATGAGTCAGATCCATTGGTTCTGGCCAGGAAGCTGAGAAGACCAAAAAGCTTTCTGCCCCAGGGGGTCATATCCTAGGGGCCCCATTATGAGTTTGGGACCCCATTGTGAATTTCTGAGCACGGGCAATTAATTTCAGTATTATACTATTATTATGGTGACGTATCGTCAATTAGCAATTATTATATCCTGGCTACAAGCCCTGCCCGGGGTATTATGTGCTAGAAATTTATTCTCATGTTTGCTTAATTGGCACTGAATGGAGGGTGCAGGGAAGGGGGGCTGCTTGGCCTTTTGGTCCCTTAGTGGGGCTTTCTTTGGGGCAGCTCCCAAACAAGTACTAGTTGGGTTGGCTTTGGCTGGTCAGTGCAGATTGTGAACAGCCTGGTTTGGGCCATGTGGGTCCAAAACTTAGCCCCCTCTCGGGAGCCGTGCACACAGGGATCAGGGACCCTTCCTCTTCCAGCACAGATCAGTGTAAGGGAGGTGTCATGTGTGCAAATGTCCGCCATTTTTTTAACTTTGGTGTGTGACAAGAGAACGCAGCAAGGACTTAAAGAAATCACTGTCCTAACCCTCCCCAAAAACTTTTTGCTTTCTGTTCTGCTTATCATTCATTGGCTCAGATCTCCATGGTCAGCCACCCCGCCTGCACTCTACTCTAATCAAAAACACTTTTCAGGGGGTACGAGCGTTACGGATTGGAGCTCAGCAGTTGTGATCGTTCGGGGCCGGTGGGGCTCCTGAGATGCCACCAAAGGGCTGATAGGTATTAGGCATCTCTTATTCCACTGTAATTCATTGGAGCAGAGCTAGAATTGGGCTTCAGCTATCCAAGCATAAACTAAAATATCTGTTTTGGGATTGACCCTATAGGATCGAACTCTTTCCTTCTCTATCCCAAACTGGAAAACGTCCGTCTGGAGCTTGGGTTCCCATTGTGCAGCCCTCATACATTCATATTTCAGATCTCACTGAGCAGCAGCCGACCAGAGAGAGCAATTTGCATTTATAATCAGTCTGATTCCGTGGTTTTACAATGGTGCCAGTCACATTTTATCTGAGAACAGAAAGCAGGCGGTGTAATGGGGCTCATTTATCTTCCGGATAAAGATCGGCCGCAGGTTATACGGCCCCAACTTCCATCTCCACACCTGGGTCTTCATTAGCGTGCAGGGAATTATTGACAAGGAATTGACTTTAGATCATGCTGCAGGGATGGATGGGCCGCCTGCCATGCTGGGAAGACGACACACTTATCCACTGGAAACTGAAAGGGGGCAGCTAATTTATTTGCCCCGTTGGACATAAGTCATGGCACCGAGCATCAAGGGACTCATTATAGAAAACACGCAGCCAACCGGAGAGAGGAATCTGCAATTCTTAGCATTTAAAAATCTCACTGCAAGGATGTCCAGATAGGGAATAAATTACAAGAAAAAGTAAACCGGTCTATTACTGGGGGGGGATTCTGTATTCCAAAAATATTCCCAATCCTATGGTAATGGCACAGCACAATGTTGCGGGGAATGCAAAGCCCAGCATATAGGGGTGGGGCAGTGTAGGGATCAGGGTCCATTTCCCCAAAACTCGAGTTTGCAGGAAACGTATGATGTTGGCCATCAGGGGAAACTTATGAGGGAACCCTATAGGGCCCTGCCTAATCCTTAAAATGTGGTCAGTTGAGTTACAAAGGACAATAGTAGGGGTTTCCCATGCACAGCCCCCCATTATAAAATACAGAGCCCCTGCCAACCTGAAGGGCCCATGGCATTTACACCATGTGTTGCAGTTCTTCTTGTCTCTTGGTGTTCAGGATTTGCTTTGTATCTCATAAAGTTGTGATCCTTTCCATTTATCTGCCTATTCAGTATTGGGCAATGGCAGGAGAATCCAATAGGGAGCCCAGGGGCCATGGTGTGTCTAAGGGGCCCAGATTCAAGCTTAATCCTCTTGCAGTAAACTGAGGTGGTTACTCGGGGGAGGGACAAGACCTGGAAGTGAGACAAATCATTTCTCCGGGCCCTCCTGGTTGTTCTGCGGAGCAAATATATGAGATTTGGAGAAACCAGTGAACTATGAGGAGCCTCAATGACGCATTGCCATGAAGATTTAATAAATGTTTTCTGTATTTTCCTCCTTGTGAGACGTCTCACAGCCCCGCACGCCCAGCACTTAATCACAGAATAGAATTCAATTTGGTTGATGGAAATGAAGTCTTCACGCCGCCTCCATAGACAATCCGCCCTGCAAGGTTGAGCTGATCCAAAGGACGAACGTTCCTTAATCTGAATTACGGCAGGAGAACAATGGTGGCCCCTTCATCAAAGCGGGCCCCCGTAGAATTCCCTGTGTTAATTATTCATTAACGTTCCTTAATTCGGTCGCCTATTGTGTTGATGGCGGTCCTGCGGGGCGTCTCCGAATTGCGTTGGAGAAGCAGAGGCTGCTGCAAAATGCAGATAAAAGGAGAATGGAGAAGGAAATGCTGGACGGGGGTTCAGGGTTTTATCATCGCCCAGAGAACATTTCAGATAACATGAGGTGTCCCGACATACTCCATGCTTCCATTCTGCTGTATTACCAAGGTGACCCAACGGTGATCCAAGGTGACCCAACCCATCCATTCTTCATCCAAAACCAAAAAAAAAAGTGGGCACTGTGAGTTCAAGAGGTCTGATTGGATGTCCATGGCCAGGTGGTTAGGATGGAGCCACTGGGGTAAGGAATTGCTAGAAGCGTAGGTTTTAGACAAAATGGGACCCTAGGTGAAAAGGAAGTGGGGACCCAAATGCACAGTATTTCAGCTCCCTGCGCCCCTGATATTTTGTCTAATGGGGCCCTGAAGAAAGTGGGGCCACAGGCCGTAATCCAGTTTTCTCTACCCTATAATCAGCCCAAGGTGTGGGTAAGAGGAAAATGTTGTCCCACTTCCCCCCTCCTTGGTTACGCTACATTACCGGGGTCAGACTCATGAATGCCCCTTGGTGGGTTGGGGGGTCTTAGGGATCTGTGGAAGAGTTATGCTTGAATGCAATTCACAAAAAGAGAAAAACTGCTTTTAGCACTCATTATCAAGGTGTAGAAATATTATCTTCAGGGTTGCACAAATTTGAGAACAAGATGGAGGGGCATCAGGCACATGTCTCAAGTGAAACATTTTTAAAAAGCAAAGCATTTCTCCATAAAGCAAATTTAAAATATAGTTGGTGAAACTTCTATTACAGTCACCTCCCAGCATTCATTGCAAAGCTATTTTTTTTTTACTTGTTTCAAGCAAACCTGTTTAGATTTTACTTTTGATTTACAACATTCTTATATTTTTTCATTAGGGACATGTTCCTACAGATCCCACCGAGTATACAAGTGGCAGAAATAGGAAGTGAAGAAGGAGAAGATGGAAAGAAAGGAAGGAAGGAAGGAAATGAAAGGCAGGAAGGAAGGAAAAGAAAGCAAAGGAAAGAAAAGGAAACGAAGAAAGGAAGGAGGGAAGGAAAGGAATGAAGAAAAGGAAGGAAGTGATGCAAAAAAAGAGGGAGAAGATGGAAAGAAAGGAAGGAAGGGAAAGCAAAGGAAAGGAAAGGAAAGGAAAGAAAAGGAAAGGAAGGAAGGAAGGAACAAGAGAGAAAAGAAAGGAATGAGGAAAAGGAAGGAAGTAATGCAAAAAAAGAGGGAGAAGATGGAAAGAAAGGAAGGAAGGGAAAGCAAAGGAAAGGAAAGGAAAGGAAAGGAAAGGAAAGAAAAGGAAAGGAAGGAAGGAAGGAAGGAAGGAAGGAAGGAAGGAAGGAACAAGAGAGAAAAGAAAGGAATGAGGAAAAGGAAGGAAGTGATGCAAAAAAGAAGGAGAGGATGGAAAGAAAGGAAGGAAGGAAGGAAATGAAAGGCAGGAAGGAAGGAAGAGAATGCAAAGGAAAGGAAAGGAAAGGAAGGAAGGAAGGAGGGAAAGAAAGAGAGGAAGGAAAGGAATGAGGAAAAGGAAGGAACTGATGAAAAAAAATAGGGAGAAGATGGAAAGAAAGGAAGGGAAAGTGAAGGAAGGAAATGGAAGGCAGAAAGGAAGGAAGGAAGGAAAAGCAAAGGAAATGAAAGGGAAAGAAAAAAGAAAAGGAAAGGAAAGGAAGGAAGGAAAAAAAAGAAAGAAATCGGTGTTCCCCTTCAATATGGACGCGTTTCACGGATTGATTCCGCTTCTTCAGGAACATAACAGGAATATCTGAGATTTGATGCACATGAAGTCTCACCTAAATTATGTGGTGATGGACAGAAGCAGCAACAGGTGAAGTGTTTCCAGCTATTTATTCAGTTTTTTCATTCCTCTCAATTTATATTCATTATTCTCCATAAATCACCATAGAAAAGATTCCTTTACATTGACTTAGGTACTCGGGAAATCCTCCTGCTCAAATATGTGTTATCCATAATCTACTCACAAGCTGCACATTTCCATCCACCAAGAAAGAAAGAAAGAAAGGAAAGAAGGAAGGAAGGAAAGAAGGAAGGAAGGAAGGAATGGAAGGATGGAAGGAAGGAATGGAAGGATGGAAGGAAGGAAGGAATGGAAGAAAGGAAAGGGAAGGAAAGGTGAATTCTGTGATGCTAAACATGACCCCAGCTTAATGCATGCAATGATACAGCACAGATACATAATAATAGGCACAGATGCAGCTTTTGGGAATTGTAACATTTCATCAAACAAAATAAAGAATGGAAGAGAAGATGACGCAATGTACTGTCATGGTGCTGAGCTCTGTGGATCGGCACACATTGTGCCAGAACCGGGATAGACCGGCAGCAGATTCCCATTGGTCTGCTGGGTTCTGATATTTTTAGATCTTCATTACAATTTAGAAAAAGAAAAAAGAAAGAACCCTGGCTCCCAATTATCAGAGTTTTCTCCCTTTCTATTTCACTTTCTCTGTACTAAGTTATAGGAGAACAATGAAGTGGAAGCGGGAAGGTGCAGAATGTCAAATTATTGTCATAGAGAAAAGTATTCCACCTCCCCCCAGCCTGACATACATATAGAATATTCTACCATCCTCATTTCACACAAATGGAAATATTAAACTAAACTTCCAGCAAAAATGATTTGATTTAACCTTGTAGATTCCTAATAATCTTGGCTTGAACTAAAAACCATCAGAATAATTAGATTGCTGGTGATAATGATCAGCCCATAGCTGTCTGAGCCTTGTAGTCCTCTCCATGTGATTACATTCCCTGTATCTAGACGTTCTTACCTGGCATATGCTGGAAGATTCACCACAATGGCCAT
>NC_092861.1:1249443-1255790 GCF_032062135.1 Pyxicephalus adspersus
TTTTTTTGAATCCCCAGGTACACAGACTAGAGGTTCTTAAGGATCACAGCGCTCTTAGTAGGAATCCTAATAAAGCCGGTAACATCAACCCGAGAAGTAGATGGGGACCCTGGAAGAACCAGAACCAGAACCAGTGGGTTGTTGGGGTGGCTGAGAAGCTGTCTTGGTGCCAACCATCAGGAGCAATAAGGGCACTGCTGTTATTATTGCCCAGATAACCTGAATTCTAAAAGGTGATAAAAACACCAAGTAATAAAAAAGGAAGAAGGAAGGAAGGGAAATAAAGAAGCAAACGAAGCAAAGAAGGAATCTCCTGCATTTATTTAAACATATTTCTGATGGCAATGCTCTAATGTACTGCAGAGGATGACCCCATTGCATCGTATCTGTGCAATAAATGCCCCTGGCCATGGATTCCACACGGGGCAACTCATTTCTTTATCCTCCTCACCGGACTGAAGAACCCCCACAATCCTCACCAGTTGGGTCATTTAGCTCCATGAATAGGTGTTGGGTCTATTGCCTGATTTGCTTCTAACACTTCCTATTGCTTCTTTTATAGAATAAAACTCCCTAGCAAAGTAGAATCCAGTGTGAGCCCTGCACATTATTTATACCCGGAATGAGGGAATGTTATCTCTTCCACCCCATGAACATTGCAGATATCTGATTCACATCCTTCCAATCTGCTTTCCAGGGGGAAAGATGTTGTAGTAAAGCTGCGTACACACCTGCAATGTTTCTCGTTGGAAAGGATCTTTCACGATCCTTTCCAAAGACAAGGGACTGCAGGATGCATGAACGATGCTGTACATACAGCACCGTTCATGCTCTATGGAGAGGGGAGGGGGAGAGCGCACAGCCATAGGTCACAGCACCATTCACTATGCATGGACTCATATCCCATCAGACCCGAGATCACAGGAGCAGTGCAAAGCCATGAAAATGCCCATGCTCCTATGTGGCCGAAATTTAAAGCTTCCTATCTTCTGTGCAGGTGCTGTCTTACATACTTCTGACCCCTGCGCTCTGCATGACATACCACTGACCCTGCACTCTGCTTTACATACCACTGACCCCTGCACTCTGCATTACATACTACTGACCCTGCACTCTCCATTACATACCACTGACCCTGCACTCTGCATTACATACCACTGACCCCTGCACTCTGCTTTACATACCACTGACCCCTGCACTCTCCATTACATACCACTGACCCTGCACTCTGCATTACATACCACTGACCCTGCACTCTGCATTACATACCACTGATCCCTGCACTCTGCATTACACACCACTAACCCTTGCACTCTCACCATAGGAAATGCCTCCATTGGCTCATTCTTACACATTTGGTGGTCCTTTCTTCCTTTTTATTCCCCCCATCATTTCCAAATAATTTCCCCTCCCTCCGATTCTGCCATTCCCTTCTCACAAACCCCTCTGGCTGTAGATTGGCATTGTGATCTTGCTGTATTGTAATATTATTATTAAACAGAATTTACATAGCTCCAACATATGACGTAGCGCTGTACAGTAAATAAGGATTATCACCTTTGTGTTATAATTTTTCTCTATGCAGCATTTTTTTTCAGCACCTGAAATGTTTGTATTGCTTCTAACACTTCCTATTACTTCTTTTATAGAATAAAACTCCCTAGCAAAGTAGAATCCAGTGTGAGCCCTGCACATTATTTATACCCGGAATGGGGGAATGTTATCTCTTCCACCCCATGAACATTGCAGATATCTGATTCACATCCTTCCAATCTGCTTTCCAGGGGGAAAGATGTTGTAGTAAGTTTGGAGAGAGTTCAGCGGGGAAGAAATAAATTCATAAAAGATTAGAAAAATATATCAGCCCCATGTGGTAAAAAGACGTCTTCAGGGCAAATTTTAGAATTAAAATGTTATGATATGAAAGTAACAAACTCAGAAAAATGAAGACTAGGAAGAATATGAGAAGGTAATGCGGCTTCTATGGAAAGTAACTGGGAGGTTATCATGCCGTGGCATTTTGTGCCCATAATTGAGCCTATTCTTTATCACTAATAAGATTCAATTGTGCCACGGGGCAATTATTGACCTCCATGGGCTCAGCTGCTACCGTTGGATTCCATTGCTGCCAGGGTCTCCATTGATCATTACCTAGCGCTGCAAATAATATAATGGCCACAAGGGGCAGGATTACTTCACCAGACTGGGAGGAGCAGCACTAAAAGCCAATCAGGCTCTGCTGCATGCACATGTGCTTATATAGAACATAGGGTCAGGAACAGAAAGTATATTTGGTGAATGGGAAAGCAGCTCAGGGGATAAAGTTTATATTTAAGGGGCATGGTGATAGGAGGAGAGAGCTGAATGATGGAGAGAATAACTCATCATGGAGCTACTTCTACTTTTAGTGTCCCGTTACAGCCTGGGGACTGGTCCAGGACGATCTGGGCTCAGAGAAAATGGGTTGGCCATCAGATTGAGGACATCTAGTTACAACACTGCTCCTTTATAGATGCATTATGATGAGTTATCATTGGGAAGATTATAAAGACTACATAACACCCCTGCAATCATTTCCATATTATAGGAGGGGGGTTGTTTTAGTAGTTCTTGCCCTAAGTGACAACACTATTCCTGATACAGTATGCTGAGTATGCGTTGTCACCCTAGCACAGGAAGTGCATGAGGAATGCAGAACACCTCCTTATCTTCATAGCATGGGGGATGTGTTCTGTAGTCCTCAGGGATAGCTAGGAACAATGTCATTGATAACAGTCAACAGAGCCGGAGAGAACAGGAAATGACCATCTCACTAGATTTCTGGCAGGATCCAATTATTGAATAGTTATATGCGTATGAAATATTTAACAAGATGAATCAGAGATACCGATAGTTAAGGTTTGGATACGTTTTATTTTTGGTCTTCTTTCCTCTGCATTACCGGCCGTGTGAATTGAACACTTAAACCTCTGAATATGCCAAAAAAAAAAATTTCAAGTGCCCAAAATACCAACTCCAATCATTGTCCTTCCCTCAAGGTGACAGAAATTGTCATTTATAGCAGAGCGTTCCTTGTTCACGCTAACAATTCAGCCGCTGTATTCTCTATTGTTCCTCCAGGTACAAAACATTCACTCGGCTCCTCTGCTGTATTCACCGGAAACAAAGAAAAGGAGAGAAATGAAAAGTCATCAGTGGCAGGTGGATGATCAGTGTATATGATGCTGCCATTGTTCTCAAGATTCATTTTCTGCCATTTCTTGCTGGGGGTCTGCACACCAATATAATGGGGGATACAGGAGGTGTCCGGGCTAAAACAGTCACCAACATCAAAAATAAAAAAACATATTAATGTAATAAATCTCTTCTATAATTTGCAGAGAGCTTCCTAATTCTAGTGGCTGCTCCATTCAGAATGCTCGCATTTGTAGCCCCCCTGTGCTGTACAGAGCTGAAATTACAAGTGTGACCCCACAAATCCACAATAAGTTGTTCCGAACACCTCGGAGAGCTGACCACGTGTGTTCCGTGCATGGCGGCCGCCTCCAATCCTTCTGTATTCCTAGACCCTCCATGATGTCAGATCCGGGCACTGCATGGGCCGTACTATCACTTCCAGGACTCCTTGTCCTTCGTTACTCTGAAGATAATTCCTAATGACCTTGGCTGCATGTTTGGGGTCCTTGTCCCGCAGAATAAATATGAGGCCAGACACTTCCCTGATGGAACGCATCAATAATCCCGGCCGACCCCCCAACTCCATTTTCAGAAGAGCAGCCTGAAATATGAAATGAGCCCCCACCATGCTAGCGCTTCAGTGAACAAACTGCCCTCTGCTACAGCCAATGTTTCGGATTTGGACTTACCAGTTTACAGCCCCTGGTGCCATTTTGCTGCACCCCCGTTCTTATGTTTTCATAGCTTGGCCTTGTTTCCACCTTCAATACTCCATGAAGGCTTCTCCAGACAGCAGATGGGTGAATCTGGGCCCCCACTGGCTTCTGTCACTTCTGAGCTGATGGTTCTGCTGGACATCTTCAGATATCGAAGAGAAGTAAGTTTGGTCTTCCATCTGCCGCCAAGTTTCCTTGGCCAATCACTGCGTCCACCGTCCACAACGTTCCCGTAATTTACAAAAAGTATCTTCTGGTGGGGCAGGTTGACCCCATGAGAAGACAAAGGGCCTCATCTATGAATATCACACATACGGCACGCCTCCACTGATGATCCCGACACGTTTCATGGTTTTGCCATCTTGTGATGCCTCATGGTTTGATATGAATCACATTGAAAAGAAAGAAATATCTTCGGTCTGGGTCCCCTAGGATTTGGTCCATTGTACAAATGAGAAGCACAACGTTATCTCCCAAGATCTCAGGTATGGAAATTCTGTTCCCTGTTCTTCAGCCTCGCCCATCTTTGTACCCTGCAGATCTCTTCCATCACCTCAGACCCAATATGCCCCAGGCGTTCCCGGAGGGGCAACCAAGAGCAAGGTATTGATGGCAATGGAGTATATTCATCGTGGATGTGATTCATGATGGAGTGTTGTACCCATCTCATTCACCTTTTTCCTGTTCTTCAGTCTTGTTCTTCTTTGTACCCTACAGATATCTTCCATTGCCTTGGACTGGATGTGCCCCCAGATGTTCCTGGAGGGGCAACCAAGACCAAGATTATTAATGACAATGGATGTGATCTGCCATGGAGTGTTGTATCCATCTCTTTTCACCGGTTCCTTTTTTTCAGCCTTGCCCATTCTTGTACCATAGAGATCCCTTCCATCACTTCGGACCCAGTGTGCCCCTAGGCAATCCCGGAGGGGCAATAATTACCAAGGTTATTGACAATGGAGTTTATCCACCATGGATGTGATCTGCCATGGAGTGTCGTATCCATTTCATTCACCGGTTCCTGTTCTTCAGCCTTGTCCATTCTTGTACCATAGAGAACCCTTCCATCACTTCGGACCCAGTGTGCCCCTAGGCAATCCCGGAGGGGCAATTAATACCAAGGTTATTGACAATGGAGTTTATCCACCATGGATGTGATCTGCCATGGAGTGTCGTATCCATCTCATTCACCGGTTCCTGTTCTTCAGCCTTGTCCATTCTTGTACCATAGAGAACCCTTCCATCACTTCGGACCCAGTGTGCCCCTAGGCAATCCAGGAGGGGCAATTAATCCCAAGGTTATTGACAATGGAGTATATCCACCATGGATGTGATCTTCCATGGAGAGTTGTACCCATCTCATTCATTGGTTCTCCTTCTCTGATCTTGCCTATCTTTGTACCCTATAGATCCCTTCCATCATCTTGGACTGGATGTGCCCCTAGATGTTCCTGGAGGAGCAACCAAGACCAAGAATATTGATGACAATTGCGTATATCCACCATGGATGTGATCTGCCATGGAGCCTGGGCTCATCCATTCACCAATTCCTGTTCTTTCTTCATATAGACATAAATTGGGCTGCCCACTATACAAGGTCCAATTATACCTTACATGCAACCCCCCCCAATAATGGAACCCCTCTGGACCAGCAATCACCCTCCGTGTGAACATTTACCCGTATAGCATTACAAGGAACAATGATGGCTTCTGCTAATAGCCGAACATTCCATGCCAGGGGCATTTTTATACTGACATTACAGAGCTTCATTATTATATATTATCCAATCTGCTCAAAGCTCCGCGCAAATTGCTAAATACTCAAAGAAAATGTATTTTAAGGATTTGTATTTCTGTCCATACAGTTCTAACATACACACAGATCTGTCACACAGCACAGAACCCAGCATAGGTTACAAAAGGATATTTTTCTCTTACAGATCTCTTCCACATCTCCATTTTGTGAGTGGTCAGTGGAAGGAGAAGCAGCAGACTGATAAGATCATCTCTCTGTCATTCTGCTCTATTCTCCTATCAGTACATTCCTTGTAAGCATGTGATCACTGCAACACATCTGATTGGCTCCTGGTGCCACTACTCTCTTCCAGTCTGTACTCTGCACTACAGAAGAAGCTGTGAAATTCAAATATAGATTAGGTTCAAGCTTTGATTGCTCTCGTGGCAGGTATTTTCATTTTATTTTCCTCTCCTGTTTGGAATCTTTATAGCTGGGTCACATATGGACATCAATTTTGTAAGCAGGACTCAGCATGGCCTTGCTCAATCCCACCCCTGCAGAAAGTGACATTCATCCCACTTCCTGTAATCCCAGGCTGTCATGGACACACCCCCTGAGTAGCAATGTCATCCCACTTCCTGTATTTCCAGGCTGTCATGGACACACCCCCTGAGTAGCAATGTCATCCCACTTCCTGTATTTCCAGGCTGTCATGG
>NC_092861.1:1256149-1294304 GCF_032062135.1 Pyxicephalus adspersus
GTAATCCCAGGATGTCATGGACACACCCCCTGGATGGGGGAGTATGTCATCCCTACAACCTGGGCTCACAGTACTGCAGCCCACAAAATCAATAAGGACAATACGGACCACTCACTGCCAACCCCCGAGGATAAGAAGAACCCAGAACACCTGACAGCTTTTAAAATAGGGCTGCACTTGAGGCACTTGCCTACTTACCCGGTCCCTGATGCCCCAACCTTGGAACATTTTACAGCTGGCAGCAACTGGCAGTACTGAAGGGCTCATTGTTGCCCCCATTCATTCTGTATGGGGGCTGTAGGTGTAACATCTCACCTGTGGGCGTGGCTCAGGGGTGTGCAGGTAACCACACCACAACCTCACCATCAATCTGATTGTGTGGGAGGGGGGCTCCTGAGTGGTGGGGGACAAAAATTGACATCTGGGAAGTGGAGTTCTGCTTTATGATTGGTGATACAATCTGTAAGAAAATAAAAATCATTTTTATAAGTTCCCGATAAACAGAACAGTGCCAGCTCTTTATATAACATTACATGGCAGCCCAGTGGGTATTTTCCTGGGGTTAGTGCTGTTTTTGCAGAGCGATGGGGGAATAAACCCCGGGGTGTCCCCGTCATCTTATCACACCAATCCCGCTCTCTCTCCGGAGTCACTGATCCTTCTAATCTTGTAAACACATCGCAGCTTCTCCTCCGGCTTCACTCCGACAACTCCACACGGATGAATGGGAAAGCGGAATTCTATCACCGGCGCTGTCAGAGGGAACAAAAGAATGGGCCCAGTTAATTGAAGTATTGATCAGCAATTCTACGTGGACGGGTTTTTCTCTACTCGTCAGATTTGTTTTTGGCACCACGCGGGGTCAACGCCGATGACCGGGGGGAGACATGCATTGCCTACTTATGGTAAACCAACAAACGTGAATGGGACTGGGAAGGCGGACATATATCTATTTTTATCAGCACTGCTTTATACCCAAAGGAAGAGGTGGAGGAAGGTGCTTGCACACTGCACTACAGCTCTCTCCCATCTCCCAACTGGTGACCAAACGTATAACAATCTCGTTATTCCAACTTGATTCCATTTTCATTGTGAACCTAAAAAAAAAGCCCAACTTCCCTTTTAATACACGATCACCCCAAGACGCCCATCACCCAACACTACCAGCAGTGACTTCTTCTCTATATACATGGTATCGCCAAATGGTTTTTAACACCTGACCATCACACCTGTATCTATTGGACAGCTCATTCCAAAACTATGGCCATTATTGGGGTGCCCCCCCATGTCCCACCTTAGGTATAACATCCTCCACTGCTTTCTGTAAGATTTTGGGGATTGCAGGATTTTTTGTCTATTCACCCTAAATATAATGTGAGGTCAGGTGGTGATGACGGATGAGAGGATCTGGCTCCCCGTTCCAACTCCCCAAGGTGTTCAGTAGGGCGGAGGTCAGGGAACTTTGACACTCGAGTCCCTCCACACCAACCGGTGACACCATATCTTTATGGAACTGGCTAAGGTCAAGCCATGATGTTAGATGAGAAGACCTGGCTCACCATTCCAAAATATCCCAATGGGGCTCAGTGAAGTTGAGGTCAGGGATATGTGTCAGACATTTGAGTTCCTCTTCATCGTACCCATCAAACCATGTTTTTATGGAGCTGGCCTTGTGATGTTGGATGGGAAGACCTGGTTTCCTACTGGTGTTCCAATCATCCCAAAGGTCTCCATTGGGGTTGGGGTCAGGGCTCTGTGGAGGACACTTGGGTTCCTCCACACCAAACTGGTGACCCCATGAGCTGGCTTTGTGTATAGGGGTACTGGGGGCATGTGATCCTCTACCCAAGGCCATGTATTGAAACCATCACTACTTACCACCACTACATATCTCCCATCCTATTGTGTGTGCAACCCCTACTTAATGTACAGCGCTGCACAATATGTTGCCGCTATATAAATCCTGGTTATTTATAATAATAATGTATAACTGAAATGAGTGAGATGGTTCAGTAGACGGTTGATAGCTCTAGTTCATAGGGGTTGAGCGCCAATTGAAGATGACAACTGTTGGCCGTCAAAGAGACAACCAACTGCCAGGTAGTGCTTAGCTACCCAGGACCTACCAAGATACCTGTAAACTACTTATCAAACCATCTGCCTAACCTAAATTAATACTACCGGTATTAATAACAGACCAAGCAGTCAATCAACATTTGTCAAGCACTTGGTAATCTCCAAGGTAAGTAAGCTCTTCACATGGTTGGAAGAACACAATTGTCAAATATGATTTTCGATGTTGTAGTATTGAAAAGACTCCTCACCAGAGACGCCTGAACTTCATCATTTGGTGTGATGTCCATGTTCTTTTAGCCATATGGTGTATTGAGGGATGGCAGAGACTCCTAAATATTGGGATGTAGCATGGGAATATAACATATAATATAATATAAGATGGCCCATCCTAGAATAGCGTTTCTCCATCTTTTTACCATGGGGGATCCCCTTTACTAAATCCACAGCTTGCAGTATATTAGTGTGGTGGTCAGTTGGAGGAATTCCTCTTACATTGCTAATCATTGGGAAGAATGTCACCCTTACAGATAGCCAAAAAAGATTATTGGGATCACCTAAACTGACCTGAGAGGCACAAACTGCTCAAGGAACCCCGTGTGCCCCCTATAGGCACCCTGGTTGGGAAACACTGGCTTGGCCATCTGTCCCGACCTGAAGCCCTCACTGGAAATGGGCCCAAAACTCAATCGTCTTCCCAACTGTGCACTGGTAGATCCCTATGAGGTTGGCACTCATCACCCAAACTTTGACCACCACACATCTCCATTAATGACTGCAGATTGTCTTCTTTGAAGCCGGAGATCCCAATAATCTGATTTATCAAGGTGTGCGTTGGGGCAATTACCCAGAATTGAGGGGTGGGCGGTTTATGGAAATACCAGTATAATACCAATGACCATCATGAACTTAGACTGAACAATAATTTACTTTTTCTTACACATTGATGGGTTCTGGATTTGCATGGAAAGTGAAATTTGCTGCATTATGAATGGGGGGTGTTTTACATTATTGGTAAATAATTGATATCGGAGTCAGAATTGGATTTGAACATTTATGGAATACGAATGACTCCGAATCTTAACTTAAAATATTTGTGCTCAGGTGCCCCCACCCCCCGCTTACCTCCCCCAGTATCCCTAACCCCCCCTTTATATCATGTTTAATGTACAGCGCTGTGTAATATGTTGGCGCTATATAAATCCTGTTATTAGTTATATTATGTGTTTCTTATTGTTGTTTATTATTAGATGTAAAATTTCTTTTCATATTCTTCTTTCTTATGGTTGTACTGTTTATCTACCCTGAAATGTTCTTTAATATTCGGGCTCTTGGTTACCCCTCCAGAACACATTGGGCACATTGGTTTCATGGTGATAGAAGGGCTCGTACATTTGGGTCGGAGAGGCCGCTGATTTCCTTTGGCTACCAGTAGACTGGATTACATCTTTATTCATGATCTTTCTGGTAAAGCAGGAAATATATAACATGGCTTTTGTTGTATTCTGTGTATGTGTTGCATTTTAGCCAATTTCTTTTCTTCCCGATCACCGTTAACATAACCAGTAACGTGTTGCAACCAGAATGGCCCAAATTCTATCCCTAGCCCATCCTCTACCAACCAATCCAGTACCTTACATGTTGTTCCTGAGGTGTTAAGGCACCTGGCTGGATACATCCTCCATGCAGTTCCTTTACCACTGGTGGACTGGTGATTAATCTATCGTGTCACGGGAAGGAGGAAGGTCACTCCGGGTCACCAGCTCACCTGGCAGGTATGTATACGGGGTGACAGGCTTCACCAGCGCACCCTGCCAGGGGTGATGGTCTTTAGGAGGTGGTGCCCAGGTGCCCAGGTTGTGCATGGACTGGTAACTGCTGCATGGTGGGACCAAAGCATAGCACAGGAGCAAAAAGCAGAAGAATAGTCAGACGACCCAAAGGTCAGAGCAGGCGGCAATCAGGATCAGTCAGACCCGGGGTAGCTTCAAAAAGAAGGAACCATTTATTTCTTTTGGTTCTGGAAAGTTATGTTGGCCACAAACAAGTCTACGTAGGTTTGGTGGTCAGGTGTTCCCAAATATCTGTGAAGAAGAAGTACATAGAGTTCCATCAGGACCACCAGCCTGTAGGCTCACTCCTGGCCCCCTCCCCATTGGCCAGAAGAAAGGAATTGGTGGCTGCCGGGGTAATGCCGGGGTAATGGTTAAATGGCACCCATGCGGCCCATCCTGGAAACTTTCTTGGTTGTATTTCGGCAACACCAAACGTGAAGCAACCCTGCGCCAGAAACATGGAGTCATCACCCAATCGGCAATACAAAGGGCGTAGCAAGCGTTCCTGGCACGTTGGGCTTTCAATGGATTTCTGGCAGGATTGAGGAGATGAAGCCCTATCAGCTGTCCATGCATTTTATTATCCGACTTTGTTGCATTTCCCATCTTCCATAGCTTTATCTCATTAACATTCGCTGTAATATTTGCCGTTTCCAGGCTGTGACGTGCAGAATGCGGGGGAAGAAGATTCATCCTGTCCTGATTTTCCAACATGGCGCCCTGGCACTCTGGTATACCAATTACCCTTCCTTGCAGCCTCCAGGAGTTCTGCCCCATCCTGGTACAAGGCCGGCTCGCACAGCTAATCACGTCGCATCTTTTGATCAGTCTACGTCCCCTGCAGAAGTCTGCAGTCAGTTAGGAGATCACAGGCTCAGCCGACTGAACTTTTACAAAATCAGAAATTGGATGTCAGATAATTGCTGCAAACTTATTCAACTCTCATCTGGGTTCCTTCTCCGCTCCATTTGTACCCCTACTGCACCCTGGCTGCAGAGCCCCCTACTGATCGATATAAAAACTTTATCAGGTCCTCTTAGTCCGGTGTAACTATTCTCTGAGTCCAGGATGGTGGGCGGAGCTTTGACACCCTGGGCTCACAGGAAGTGAATGATGCTGGGTGTCATTCAGCCTATAATTAGAATAGAACCTCGTCGCTGTTTCAGTGAGTCTGCAGGGGGCAGTATTGAGTTACAGAGGAGAAGGGCAGTCAATGCTGATTTACTAATATAAGGTGATGCCAATTCAGTGGGAGGCTGCAGAACAAATCCCCTTTCTGAGGGTATGGGGGGGTGTAAGGTGTTTGGACTATTTGTGAGCCATGTACGCATCATATCGGCGGAATATATACAGAGGGTTGGGGCTCTGTGTAGAGGCTGCTGGTGGTTGTCACTATTTCTGGCTGAACACCAGAGGGCAGCAGAGCGGCTGCAATCACAAAACTCCATGTCCCATGATGCCTTGCACTGTGAGTAATGGACGGGGGCGGTCATATTTGTAGTCTCTGTACAACACATGGGGGTGGCTACATATGAAGACAATCTGAATGGAGCATGAGTTGTAGCCACCGCAGATATCTTTATATCCTTTCTGTCTGAGGAAAGAAAAGATTTATGGGCCAATTACTTACATATAAAAGCTTAAATTTACTCCAAAATATGAGAAATATTGCCAAAATACAAAATCTGTGTGTTTTTAGTGGAATCTTGATCTTCTTTGTGTATTTCTGCCAGATCTGTACAATCATCCAGCGTGACACTTTCCCCCTGTGCAGCTTCCTGTAATACAGACCGGTCACTGCTGCTTTTTTCCTTATGCAGAGTAATTGGTCTTGGCTCCACCCCCTCTAGAGTTTTACTTGTAGTGGGAGGGGCTTCTGGCTCCTCCCACAGCTCTGCTCCCTTTATGTGCAGCACAGTGATGATGTTTTAGTATTATTTGGGTCTGTAAGGACATTTGGTGCACATGGAGCCTATGTATTGTGCAGCGCTGCGTAATATGTTGGCGCTATAAGTATAATAATAAAATTGAGAAGATTTATTGCCTTTGTTCCTCTGAAGGAATATAGTTCAAAAAAACGTTTTTCTGCCAGGAGTTCATCTTTAATATTTAACAATGCTGCCGGCAGGGAGAACAGTTGGACATTGCTGCTGGCTTTCATGTCATTATAGCGATGGTTGTTCTGCATAATAAATATGATTTACATAAATGGATTCTTCATTCTATAGATAGCTGGCTGCTCGTAGCTCTGGCAGTGACATGTTTCAGCCCTCTCAGCAGTATTCTCATTGGCCACCGATGACCCTGCATGTCCCATCCAAACAGATTTCTTATTATTCTGGTCATGGAGTTATCCCTGATTGTGCACTGGGGCACCACAGATGAGTTACCGCTCTACTCCAGCAATGGGGACATCCAATCCAGAAGTGAATCCAATCTGCAAAATCTTAAATCTGCAGCTTTTAATAAAATAACGACTGGCCTTGTTCAGGCACTTCCTGTTATGGGGTGACAACGTTGTGATTCTGTCTTCCAATTCTGCATTACGTTGTCACCTTGACACAAGCGCCCCTGGTGGAGACTGGACATATTGCAATGGGATGGTCTATTGTTGTCACCAACATTTACAATGTATTGAAACCCAATTGTTTCATTGTTACCCCCCCCCCCCATCCTTAGTATCATGTGACCCATCGGGGGGATTTCCCTTTTCCTTCCATTGACACAAATGAAATCCTTCCAGGACAGTTTTTTGGGGTTTCCTTTGAAGATGGGGGGGGGGGCTGTTGTCCCCATTTCTGGGGTTTTCCTCATCTTTAATAATGGAACGTGTGAGCGGTTTTTCTCCATCGTCTTTGGCGGCTCTCCTCCTGTGCGCCGATCTGAAATGTATTAACGTCTATTTATGCAAAGAACTTCTGGGAGACATAAAACAGCGGCGGCCATAAAAAAGGAAATTAATTTGGCGGTGTCACCGCGGGGAGATTAAAGCGCAACGTAAATCAAATACACGGAGAAAGAATTGTGACTTCAAAGACCTTGGAAATCACCCCGGGCAATTTACACCCTGACAATCGATGGCGGAGGAGGAAGAAAGGATCCATGGAGGATACGGAATGATGATCCATGGAGGATACGGAATGATGATCCATGGATACAATGTAGCAGCCAATCACAGCCAATCCACATGGTCTATGTTATCAGCTGATCCAATCTTTTTATTTTCCCGATCGATACCTTTATTATTCAGAATAAGGGTTCACTCACCCCAAAAACCCGTCCGTACCCACCAATGTTCTTTCCATTCTACAATTGTTCGGTTGATCAAATATGGAAATAAAGAATCGATTTCATGGTCAATGCTAGCAAACGATGGAATGCTGGGTGAAATGGCCCGGTGACACAACGCATGGCACATATGATGACTTCACTGGGGAATTTATTTTTGCAAAAATTTTGGTAAATTTTTGGACTTGGCATTGGCAAGGTCGGTAATAGCTGGGCAAGCAGTATTTTCTGCGTTGGATTTTCTTTATGTATATCAGATATATCCAATGGCTGGGGTACTTCAAAGCTTTGGGGTTCAGACCCCCGGGGATTACTCCAATAGTAATCTTTGCCTGGTCATGTGATTCGTGCGGGTCCTCGTAGCATTTTCTCCTGGCCCCGAGCAGTCCTCCGTCATCAGAGATCGGTGCTGATGGTTCTGATGATGCTGATGGTTCTCATCCCACAAATATTTAAAGTGTTCAGCATTTTGTCGTTTTTAGTCATTTTGTCTTTCCGGTTAAAGCTGAACTGGTGAAATAAATTCCTCGACAGAATATAAATCCACTGTGGGAGTGTCAAATGTCTTTGCAGATTTACTTCAACTTCTTTTTACTTAACTGCCTATAGTTTGTACAGAAAGCAGGGCACTGGGAGGAGCCTACTAGCTCCACCCACTACAGAATGCCTGCAGGAAACCACAGGAGGGGCGGAGACAAGACCAGTGTCCCTGCTCAAGCAGAGAGAGCGGCAATGACTGGTCTGTAAAACAGGAAGTTCCTGCACTGGGCAATTATAGATTACAGCACAGATCTGCAAGGAATTTATAAATGATACCAAGGTTCTAGGTGATCCTAAAAAATTGAGGAAGTTTACTACTTCATCCATAACTAACAAAAACAAACCCCTCTATGCACACTTTAGGGTTGAAAAGACTAATTTCTATCTATCTGTGTAGGCTGTGTGTTGTTCATCTTCTCACATCACAAGTTTGTCTGACACTAAATATTACACTATGCAGTCTCTAATGGATTGAAACAAACACAATGCCCCTGGTAGTCAGGCACCATGTGATCATTGCCTAGGCTTTGTGTCACATGATGGGTGTACAGGAATAATGTCTATGTATTGCATGTCATGAAAATGATGATGTGAGTAAGGGGGGTGGGCCAGATGTAGTTCATTTTTCATAATTCTTTGGGGGGCCAAAAGAAGGCCCTTGGGGCCAGATTTGGCCCGCGGGCCAGAGTTTGACACCCCTGCTTTAATAGATCCAGGTATCTAAAAAAAACTTTAATTACACACAGAAACTTTCACTAGCACTGCAGCAAAGCAGCGACTTGTAAGTTCTATGCAAAGATATTTCTAACAGTGACAATGGGGTCATTGATGACCCCTCGCCCTCCCGCACATTGCAGAGAGAGATCCCGTGTAATCAGACCAATCAGCATGCAGATGAGAGATGATAGAAATGGAAGATCTGCTAATTGATGGAGGGATTGCAGCTCCTTAATTAGCGGCTGCTATGGATCTTATTTTTGGATTTACAGGGTGAACCCTGAGCTGCGACCTCCCGCAGGGTCCATAGAGACCGCGCTGCGCCGCCTCCTGATCCGCAACTTGCCGTCACATTCACCACTTCAATTTATTATCAGGAAAAGATGAAAATCATTACAGAGGAGAATCCACGGCGACTTCCAGACTCGCGCATGGACTGAAAATAGGAGCGGATGATGGAGTGCAGAGCATCGCATGCAAATTGCTGGGAAATGCTTCATATATGTTTTATGGATATTACATATTTAAAGCATTTACATAATCAGCTAATAGGGGGCGCTCTTGGCTTCTGTTTTTATGTTTTCTGTCTGTTTTCCAGCTTGATTACTACAGAGCACAATAGCTAAAGTGACAGTGATTGTTAGGTCAGGCTTGTAACACCACATGACCCAAGGTCCAAGCAGCACCTGGTCCCCCCGCAATGGATAATGGGCTAGTAACGGCCACCAGACTACAAGGTGCCCACCCATTGACGTGACGTGTGGCCATGTTCCAAGCTGAGCTCTATTGGAGAACCTGTTCACAGATTTATAGACCGGATACATCCTAATATAGAGACATTCATCCCACTGTACACCCAGCCCCTGGTGGAGTACCAACACTTTGATCGCACACAAAATGTGTATAATGAGCGGCAATGCGTTGTCAGGACTCAACCGTGCAGGAGACTTTTAATTGCAAGGAAGTGGAAGATAAAAAAAATGATTTTTCATATTAAACTAAAAGCTGAGCTGCGGGCACAACACATCACTGGGCGCAGTCATAAAATAACGAGGGGCTCATATTGGTATGTTAAAGATGAAAGGCGTAATCTAGAGCAGGGTAGGTGGGGCAAAGTGACAGCACCAACCACTACCCCAGCTGGGGGTAAAAAGGCTTCTTGACATTTAAGCCAGCCCCACAGTGTATACAACAATGTGTAATGTGTGCCCATTCCCTGGTGATTGGTGAGATACGGCATCCAGAAACTGAACAGTCCTACTGCAGGCTCCATCTATGCAGAATAACCCGGACAGTGTGGGGGCTCCAATGGAGGATCCATTCTATAGACAATTCTATGATTTCTCAATAATGACTGATAAAGTGTGGGGCCCCTGGTGGAGTACCAAAACTTTGATCGCACACAAAGTGTACATAATGAGCAGCAATGCGTTGTCAGGACTCAACCGCGCAGAAAACTTTTATTAGCTCAAAAGTGGAAGAATAAAAAATTATTTTTCATATTAAACTAGGAGCTGAGCTGCGGGCACAACGCACCACTGGGCGCAGTCATAAAATAATGACGGGGTTTATATTGTTTTGGGGCGGTAAAGATGAAAGGCGTATTCTAGGTCCAAGCAACACTAGAGCGGGGTAGGTGGGACAAAGTGACAGCATCAACCACTACCCCAGCTGGGGCTAAAAAGGCTTCTGGACCTTTAGGCCAGTTCCGCGGTGTATACATCAATTTGTAATGTGTGCCCCTTCCCTGGTGATTCCTGAGATACGGCATCCAGAAACTGAACAGTCCTAATGCAGGCTCCATCTATGCAGAATAACCCCGGACAGTGTGGGGGCTCCAATGAAGGATCCATTCTATAGACAATTCTATGATTTCTCATTAATGACTGATAAAGTGTGGGGCCCCTGGTGGAGTACCAACACTTTGATCGCACACGAAATGTGTATAATGAGCAGCAATGCGTTGTCAGGACTCAACCGCGCAGGAAACTTTTAATTGCTCAGAAGTGGTAAAAGATAAAAAAGGGATTTTTCATAATAAAATAAAAGCTGAGCTGCGGGCACAACGCACAACTGGGCGCAGTCATGAAATAACGACAGGGGGCTCTTATTGTTCAATCAGAACTGAACCCTGAGGATCATCACCTGTCCTTGTTCCACCACCTGCACCATCATCTTCTCTTCTTCCGCATCCCAATCTTGCGCCATCTTGATTGGTCGGGCTGGAATGACGTGGCAGGAGCGCAGGAACTCATTTAGTCCTGCCACCCACAAAGGAAACCCGGATTGGCGGGTACCATTGACAACAAGTTTTGGCAGCTGGGTGAACCATAGCTAAGCTCCTGAGGCCAATTCTTTCTGACATTTTCAGCTGTGTGGAAGAGCGCCCTGTTACAAAAGTGGTTCATTTAGACAAGCCCTATAACACCACAGAGTGCAGTTGGGGGCCCCCAGATAGGATTGGCCCCACAGATCTGCTGCAGAACGTGGCTGTATTTATTCCAAGAGAAACTCTGCAACAAAGCTCCAGCATGTGGCTTCTTCTTTATAGGGACAAGGAAGCAATGTGATGACCTCTCCAGGCTGCTGCTTCTCCTTCACCATCCAATCACAGGCTTGGGGAGGGGAAGTGACCTGGCTGTATTACATAACTACAGTAGATGAGATTCCGGTCACTAAGCTGCCTGAGCTGTGTGACACAGCTGCCTAAATCTTAGGAATGGATGAAGAGAAATGCAAATCCTTTGGAGATATACCCAATAGAGGGAAGCTTGACATTTCCATATTGTAGATGTTAATACCCCATACATACAGAACGCAGTAAAATGAACTCATACATCTTAGTGAATTGGCTATGATGTCAGTTAATGGATGAAGGTGCGATGATTCTTCAGTAATACACGGATGACATTCAGTCAGATACTATCCATTCGGTTGTCACCATCAGGCGTATTATCTGCGATTTGTATTTATAGAGATCCGGCTGCCATCTTTCCCACTCGTCATCCTCCATCTCATAGGTGGATAATCTCATTTGTGTTTTGATAGTTCAACCCCCGAGGGGTTATAAAATGTTCTCCAATAACCGTCTCCCAAGCATGGCTTTTATTATTTATTAGCGATGGAGACAATTGAATCAGATCTTTCATACCGGTATTACACTGTATCTCCGGAGAAGAGACGCTCCGTCACTCTGAACCCCGGGGCCTTCCAGACTCTCCGACACTTTATCCAATATCAGCGGCGTGTCATGTCTGCCCCATCTCCAGAGAAGTTATCACATTCTACGAGCGGATATATTACAATGTAATAACCTGTAAGTGCTGCTTAACTGCCACTTCATCCTGTTTTCTCTCGCCGTAAGACATTTAAAGAGGAACGGCAGTCATTTTGAACACCAATTATAAGCTGAATTTTTATCTGAAAATTTCTGAAAGGACCACCGGTTGTTGTAACCTTCAATCTGGAGCTGTTCATAGCTGTATTTTGTTTTTGTCTATAGTCCTCCAGGGTAAATTAAGCCTCAACATAGAAGACAGAGCACATATATAGAGTGCAGGAAATCATAGCCCCACCCACGAGGGACTTCACAGACTTATCAGCACTGCTTTATGCATGGGTACTGCCCTGCCTGTAGAAGACAAGGACCTGGCCAGAGAACTGAAGGATACAAGTAATGATACAAGTAAAGCACACAAGACTACCAGTTGGGGGTCATGGTGCAGGGAGGGAGTTTGATTTGGGGGGAATAGAACTGGAATTGTGCTTTTACATTTATTTCTCCGTGATCTATGATCTATGTCGAGAGAATCTGCTATTCCTGACCCCTCCATAAATCTCAGCTAGGAGAGCCTTATGGTCACAGTTTGGTTATTGTTCCCCCGTGACTGTGCCCTGGGTTACAAAGCCAGGTCCTTAAAGTCATGGGGTCACCATGGTGTGGAGGAACTCGAGTGTCCTGAACAGAGCCCTGACCTCAACCCCACTGAATACCTTTGGGATGAGTTGTAATGGTGCCAGGTGTTCTCACACCTACCTATATGGCCAGATGTATGAAGGACACCGCCCCAAATATCAGAGTTCAGGTGTCCCCAGTGAAGGGTCCTGCTAATATTCTATCATAAAAAGACATTGTAGACAATTCTAGGCCCAATGATCAAACGTCTGAGAAGCCTCTCCATAGTTGGGTTCAGATATTTCCAGTGAATGGTCAAACATGAGACCATTGGGTTCTTCCAGCCTTGTGGTCATAGTTTGGTGAAGACCCTTTTCTGTACCCCCATGTACTGGCTTGGGGTACAAAGCCAGCTCCATAAGACATTGGTCACCAGTTTGGTGTGGAGGAACCCGGGTGTCCTGCACAAAGCCCTGACCTCAACCTTACTGGGCACCTTTGGGATGAATTGGAATGGTGAGCCAGGTCTTCTCCTCCAACATCAGTACCTGACCTCACCAATGGAGGCAAAAAGCCAACCTAGAGGAGTAGATGTCATCCACAAAGAGGAGCAACCCCTCTTGGAATAGGACATTCAGAGCTCAGGGCTCATCCCTACTGAACATTTTGGGGATGAAATGGAACACCAATTGTTAGCCAGGTCTTCTCTGTCTTCTCATCCACCATCAGCACCGGACCTCCTCAATGTCCCCAGTTTCAGAATAACTTTCATGAAGTGTTTACAATAAAATGCAAACTGCGTCCTGAATCCAATACTCAAACTGCAGCTCCTCATTTCCATCATAATGTCCAACATCATAAAATAATCATCTGCATCATCGTTTAAACGTTGCTCTGCCAGTGTGTAATTGAAGTCTGAAGTGCAGCCGAACTGCGGGAGTCCTCCACAATGTCCCAGCAATTCCTCTGTAAACAGATTAAGGGTGAAGAGCCTGGAGGCAGCAACACTCCGAATATGAAATTATACCGATGGGTCATCTCAGTGTGGGGTACAGAGACATTCTATATCAAGGAGTGAGGAATTTACGCTGAGGGGGTCCATAAAACAAAACAGATGAATCTACAGGAAATATATTCACTTTACAAGTTATGTCTGCCCACCATAGATATGTAAATCTGGTGAACGACCAGACCTTGTATCTTTTCTGAATGCTATTGGTGTGATTCCCAGGGCTGTGCTGTGTCCATTATAAGGGGCTCCCACCTTCCTAGGCCGAGATCTTGGATCTGTACATCTGCTGTGGCCATTACTAAATATATAAAAATTATATATGAAGGTATGGGAAGCCTGGCACTGTCACTGAGGATAAATACCAATGTAACATGGGGGGCAGCACTGCAATGGAGGATTTGTACCATTGTAGCAAAGAGAGCCTGGCACTGCCATAAGGGATGAATTCCAATGTAGCATGGGGAGCCAGCACTGCAATGGAGGACTTGTACCATTGTAGAATGAGGAACTGGAGACTGACACTGGGACTTTTCGTAACAGCATGGGGAGTCTGGCAATGCAGCAAAGATCGCTGGCCCGTGCCATGGGGGACATGTACTATTGCAGAAGGGGGAACTGGACACTACCATGGGAGACACTTACCAATGCAGCATGGCAAGCCGGACATTGCAATGGAGGACGTTTACCAGAATGAGGAACCAGACACTTGGTATTTTATACCAATGCAGTACTGGCTGGCACTACCATGGGGGCATATAGCAGTCCAACATATTAAGCTGGGCCCTGCCATGGGGTGCATGTATCAATGCAGCATGAGGAGTTGGGCACTGCCATGCAGGACCTGAAACAATGGCAACATGAAAATATCTCTCTCCACACAAACTTGTTAGATTTCTCCAACAGGTTCAACACCCACTAAGGGTGCCAGGTTGTCCCTTCCTGAAGTATTGTCTCTTGTGACCTCAACAGACCATGGGAAATGCCATGCACTGCATCATAGGTTGTTCCTTATTTCCAGTTTCAAACTTTGTAGCCCTCATGAATTGCCAACTTTGGAAACCCCAAAGCTATGGTAGCCACAAACCCAAAACCCCATCCCTGGCTATAAAGAAGGTCCAAGTCACAGCCTGGATTTTACGGTCAGGAGATACTAGCCACTAAAATTTCACTTTTGAAGTAGAATTATGACCGCCTGGCTTCATCTCAGAGGTCACAGCCGCACCTTCTTGTTTCTGTTTTTGCATATGGCGGGAAGACCATCAAAGCCAGAACAACGTGGCCCCTCAAGTCCTTCCTGTTTTTCTGCATTTAGTAAAACAACGAGTGGCTGATAGAAGAGCAGAGGAGAGGCAGAGAGTGTTAGTATGGAGATAGTTCGGCCCTAACATACACCCTTTTCTGGCAAAGAATAATAAAATGTTCTGGGGAACATTCTCTGAGGGTCCCATAACATCACCTGGATGGTCGCACCACCTCCCATCAATGAGCCAGAGTCAGGGAGAACAAAATGGACGGTCAGCAAACTTTGCAGTGTTTCCAGTAAAGAAAATGACACCTTTGCTCTAATCAGAGGAAATTAGCAGTTCCTGTGGCCTCTCCTGTGCCCCTTTTATATCAGGTTGTGCTGATCCTTGTTCAGAGTTTTTAATGAGTGTAATTATCTCCTTCATCAGGGTAATTAACTCCGTAATGCGGCGGACAACCTCAATTATCAGATCATTTTCTCCGTTAGCCAAACACTGAAACCGCCCTCACCCCGGCCTAATCACAGAAAGGGATTTACTGAGCAACTTATAGAATAAAATCCATATCACTGCTCCAGTGCCCGTCATCGGCTTGTGAATATGAATGGAAACCAGTGTATATATAGGGGTGGGGGAACACATTGGGGTTGCCTTTGTGACCTCCTTTTAGTTTCCTGGCCTTCATGCTGATCATCTGGCTTTAGTGCGTTCTAAAGGAAATGTATTCAGAATTAGAAAACCTTCACGTAATGCGTTTAGAGGCTCCGCATGGGTGGGGTTTACAGGTATTATTTACACTTATTGTGGATAAATCAAACTGCTTTCTATGGCGTATTAACCAGACCCAAAATGTTCCGATTTACAAACCCTTTAAGTGGACTGATAAAAAATATATTTCAGCCTCGTTCCTTTTCTTGAGCCCCAGAGGAGCAGTGCTTGTCCTCCCTTGTTGACTTCCCAGTGGGATATTTGGAATTTGTACAAAATTTGCTGAACATTCCGCTTCTCCGCGATGTAACGCCAGATGTTTGTGGCTTTCTTGTGACACAAAGCCGATCAATATTTTACAACCTGGCTATCTGCCCCGATGTTACCGAGAAAAAAGAAACATTTCAGGCCAGATACACACAGAAGAGATGCCGGGCTGCCAATTAGCCAGTGATGGATCTCTCATATCGGAGTAGTAAGTGCCGCCGTGTCACACGCCTCTGATTTATTCTGTGATTTTATCTGACTTCTGCTAATGCCAAATCCATACGTGTCACATCGACTGTCAACATACCAAAGAGAGCCTGCAAGAAATCTTCTATCTTCAGAATGCATCGTCTGTCGCATACAGCTGACTGAACTAACCTGGGACAGCCGCAACTACTGCACCACAAAAAGTGGTAATAAAATAATAAACAATAATAACTATAGGTATAAATGTACACTACCTCTCCTGCCTAATAAATAGGAGAAAAACAATATAACTGATACACAAGAATTGTGCATGTGGATATATTGATGAATAATAAATATGATTAGTATTATTAATATAGATGTTCTTGTGAATAACATTAATTTGTCATAATACGTAATAACATATAAACTGAATTTTTAATAATAATCTAACTTTTATATTATCAAATATAAACCAATCCAAATTTAAAACAAGATACTTCCTTTTACCTGAATAACAAGAAAAATATACTCTCGAGTATAAACCTAGGGCACAAAAAGCCCCATGTCACTTAACATTCTAAACAGTAAAAATACAATTACAATCCCTGGTGTTTTGTTTAAATATTGATATAAAAGGGCTTGGCTTACTTTTTCCTCCTATTTCACAGTGTTTGTATTTTTTGGTTGGTTATGATGGGTCGTATGCTCTTAAATGATGTTTTGCACATTATTGTTGGCCATCAATTGACGGCTGTGTAGTTTGTGTTACAAACAGTGTGGGCCTAATTTATTAAAGCTCTCCAAGGCTGGAGAGAATACACTTTTATCAGTGAAGCTGGGTGATCCAGCAAACCTGGAATGGATTTCTTCAAAGTAATTTGCATTGTTAGCAAATGTTTTAAATCTTGGACCAGATCCATTGTAGGTCTGCTGGATCAGCCAGCTTCACTGATGAAGGTGTATTCTCTCCAGCCTCGGAGAACGTAATGAATTAGACCCCTTTTCTTTACCAGCTCCAATTTGAAAAAAAAAAAACAGAAAAATGCATTTCCAGCACATGCCACTAGGTGTCACAGAGTATAAACCAAGATCCTTTTTCTAATGATATCTGACATCAAACAAATCTTGTGTTTATACTCGGGTATTTACGCATAATCATATCACTTGTTTTCAGAATAGTACCATTATTTAGGATGTGGATTTTTAAAGTCCACCAGTAGTGGGTCAATATGAATTGGACATATCACCCTATTGTACAGTGGATGGGTAAAGAAACTGCATAGAAATTTACAGATGGCTTCACCTAACATCCAAATTTGTATGTGACATTAATCAGATGAATTGGAACCACACGGTAAACCACATACAGCACTCACAAGACATAAGGTGCTGCCATGTGATTGTCCAATCACTTTTAGGCTCTTTAACCCAATCAGATATAAATAAATTAAAGGGATTCTTTATGTCCTTGCATGGCTGAAACTATTACTGGGACATAGTACAGGCCTTGCAATCTATTCCTTCCAAATGTTAGAGGTCCTTGGTGGTGACCCAATGGTTCATTAATACTTCACCATTGCCCAGTTGGGTCAAGGCAAAGTTCACATGCGTAGTGGGAACAGCAGCTGAAGCCTCAACCGGCATGCTTGTAGAATAAGGCTGCGTACACACATGCAATCTTTCAGGATCCTTTCCAACGACAAATACTGAATGAGCTACAATTTTTCATCATCTGTGGATCCACCAGGATGATGGACACACCAGATTCTCTTTCGATATCGTCGCTGAGGCGATTATGGGGAGAAGATCATCTGATGCGTGTACGTGGCCTAAAATTGAGCATTATGTTGTTTGGATGGTCAACCTGCAAGCAGCAGTGAACTACCCTCACCACGCGATTCATTGCCAGGGTGGCAGTGCAAGGAGCCAGGGTGTCAACCCTTGGCACAGTTGTAGTGGTGCAGCCTCCACATGTGCAGGACTAGCTTTACATGTCTCCAGATCATCAAAGCAATACACCCAGTGAGCATGTGACCAAACTTTTTCCCAAATAACGCAGGTTGAATGCTTGCTTAGTCTATTGGAGGTTTTAGGCAGAATATAATGTAGCTTCTCCTCCTTCCCGCTCCTGGTATGTAGCCTGGCACTCCATTGCTTTTTAGGATTCTTCAACAAGAGCTGGAAATTCCCAGCATTGGGGTCCCCAAGAGTAAATTGGGAAAAAAAAAAAGGTTTGTCAGTTCATATACTTTTCCAATACGGTTGAACGTAATCCAACTTGCGGAAAACCAAACCCCAGATTTGGGTGAAGTCAGCTTGTAACATATGTCGTACTCAGAGAACATGAAATACCGGCGCTGAAAGTGAGAATATTCCTAAGTAACCCTGTGCACCAGGGACCGCAGCTGTGTTCATTACGGTTCACTTAGCGCATCCTCCGTCTCCCCGTAACGCTAGACGGTTTGATGCCGCGCAGCTTCTGACTTCGCTGTTAGGAGTACATTTGCTCAGTGTTTAATAATTCAGGGCCCTTATTGGAGAGGAGCCCGGGCAACTTGTCAATCATAATTTGGCTCAGATCTCCAACAGGCGATCCTTAGAACAAAAAAAAGAGGCGAGCGAGCAGAATTCAATGCTGACATTACGGCTGCGCTTTCTGGGTCAGATCCACAGAGGGGAAGGCGTGGTGCATGAAAACATACAAAGATTTCTCTTCAGCTGTTGCATTGTGTGCAAATAATTTTACCTAGCTGAAATCAATAAAAGCAGCTACAGCTCGCTGTAGTCAAAGATCTAAAGGGAAACACAAATTTCCAGGCCCATTCTATGTAGCATTGTCCCCAGAAAAATTGCAGCCCCTGCGTTGTGACCCAACTCAAGTGCTGGGTGGTGCGCCCAGCTAAAAGGGGCCGGGGAGAACACTGATCTGGGTTGTGTTTAGAAGAGCACCAACCTACCACTAACCAACACTGGTACACTGGGTGGCATTTAGGATGAATGGCACTGCCCTGCACTATTCATCATGCAGTAAAACATTCATTTTTTTCAACCCAAGAGACTGCTGATCCAGGGAACAGACTCGAGGAATCAGGAACGTTTTTATATTCCCCGGTGGAGCAAATTGTACCCGGGTTTTTTTAGCCTTCCTCTGGATCAACTATGTCCATAGGGTTTTATATCTGGTATATGTTTATTTCCCTAGTGGGTGAACTTGATGGACTTGTGTCTTTGTTTTCAACCTGACCTATGTAACTATGAATAGATCTACATATGACTTTTATATTTTGCATTCACCAAACATTCCCTGGCAGAGAATCTTCCAGCTCCATGTGTTTTCAATTGCAGTGATTCATTTCTCCACCACGTCTGATGAATGTCCCATTGAATGCTTTATAAATAGACCGATTGGATTCTATTATGTCTTACATCTGTTACATAGCTGGGCAGATTATAAAACAAAGACACCGAGTCCTTCAATCAATAGAGAACCAATAATTAAAAACCTAAATCTGCAGAATGCTAAACACGCAGCTGAAGCAGAGAGGCCAAAAAAATTGCTTGAAGCCGTGGGCCAATCTGAAAATTCATTCCTAACCCCAAAAAGTCAATCAAATAGTCACTGGATGAATAAACTGCAGGTTATTATTAACACATATAAATAGAAATTTGTACCTTGTATTGCCTTCCAAAAATTTAGTGTTTCTCCCAGGCCCTTTTAGCTGGGCACTCCACCCGTCACTTTTAAGTATCACCCCTACTCCAACCACATGCAAAAGTCACTCTTACCCGTGCAATTAGGGCACTGTGGATGTAAGTTTTATGAATTTGCTCTAAAAAATGCATTGAGAAAAATTGGGGTCATAGAAATAGATTTATAAATGCTTTGGCAGCTGAAATGGTCACACATATGAAAAATCAAATGTATTAAATTGACCCTGGCAATCTTTTTATTGCCCCAGGTGACAACGTTGCCGATACATCTGTCAGATCATTGCACCGGACCAGGATCATGACAGTGACTGTGGATCATGCTTTGGGCAGGGTGACAACGCAGGAAAGCAAAGCTTCCTCTAAGCTGACGGTGTCTTCACAAGGACCTCCATGGCAGAATCATTGGGGATTATTTACTCTTTCAGAACCTTTTATTACACCGGAGTCAGGTACAAGTACTGCAGTCCGATCGTCGGGATTTTTGGGCATTTCACTTTGATTTATGGGCCCATCTCAGGCCGTATCGATCGCACATATGGCCGATATCTTCTCTTTGTTCCAATCAGATTTATTATCATTAAGCAGTGACAGCTCCCATCGGCAGCACAAAGCTGAATAATTGAAGAACAGGGCTGGGGGGGGGCTGTGATAAAAGTTGGTTGAGGTGCAGTCAATGGGCTGCCAGAGAGCGGATTATGGTTGTGATGAATGGTGACCCCCTCCGTATGGAACAAGGCTTCTGGGAGGAAGGTTTATCAGAGGTGACGCACTAATTGCTTCTTTTTATGGTGCTACAATGTACTAAATGTGTCATCAAAAAGAGGGATGAAGGCGATTAACTCCGAACATTCAGCTATGAATATGGAAATCAGAGGCTCCAATAATGTTATCCTAAATACTGACTGCAGTCTGCGGAATGATCAAGCCAAGTGGGAACGTTGTGCCCATTATGAGGGGTGCCAACCTTCCTGTGTTCCCAGTTTCTCTTCCAATACTTCCTCCTTGGCTGGGTTGCCCCTGTTCCTTTTCTCAGTGGCATTGCTCTGTAGTCTTGAAATCTTCATCACAAATACATCATAGGCTGCGGCCCGTCGCACTAGCTAGCAGATCACGAACTAACGAGCATCGGCATAAAATGATTCACCATTCATTCATCACCTCTCAATTCTCCCTTCATAGCTACCTTTGTATTTGGACTCCTTAAAAAAAGATGGCGGCTTGGGTGACCCCAATCATTTTACTGGGTATGTAATATAAGCTGAAGTCTCGGTCTACACACATAGGGATTGGATGGAAAACTCATCTCTGGTCATCATTCACCTAACCAATGGGGACTGTGGGTGCTCCTGGAGATCACCTTCTTTGTATACAAGTGATTCAGAGGTTATTGTATATTTGCAAGGGGATTCAGGCCGAGACCTTGATGCCTGTGGCTACAATTCATGCTCCGTGTCTTTAGTTGTAGCCACCCCATTGTGTTGTAGAGAATACGAAGTGTGACAACCCCTTCCCATCCAATATACAAAATTCAAAGAATTATGGCATAGTTTCCTTTTAGGCAAGGAGCATCCGTTGTAGTCGCTCTGCGGCCTCTAAGTGTCCAGCCAGAGAAAGTGGAAAGGTTTTATTTTGGATAACCAGAGAGGGAAAAAGTGACAACTCCCCGCAGCCTATACACAGCATAACCCGCTGTATATATTCCTCATATACGATGATGTGCTCGTTGCTCTGTATTCATTCTTAATTTGATGACTGTGACTTGAGATCTCCACACTGATAGAGGTGACAGGCGTGACGGACGCACCATGTGACAGCCGCGTCTATTTTCGACTGTTTCGTTAACTCATTAGATTTATAAATTTGCCATGAACAGGCGCGTACTCATTCACAATCTTTAATTGGATTAATCGTATTATTATTCATTCCACCTCTTCTGAGGAATCTATAGCAATGTAGAATTAATTCCCAAATTAGCAGTATGACCAGCGGGCAATTACCCCGCTCCGTGTTGTCTCTGCCTCTGGAATGAAAAAATCCGCCAGGGTATAAAGAGGAGGCGCTCACAGCTTGGAGGGGACGGACGGGGCGTGAACTTCTCCCAGCCACTTGATGAGGATTTCGTTTAGGGCGGCCGGCCTGCAAAAAGAGAAACAAAAAGGATGTCAGTGGGATTCAGGATGTTTGCCCAATAATTTACTGCCATGAATTAGCTGCACTGGCCAATCAGATGTCAGAATTCTGGATGCAGAACACCTGACAAGATTCAGATGCCCTGGCCAATCAGATGTCAGAATTCTGGATCCAGAACACCTGACAAGATTCAGATGCCCTGGCCAATCAGATTTCAGCTTTGTTGGTGGATAGACAGATATTGATTATTTATATGGCTGTGCACCTGACAATGATTGGTCGTGCCACTGTTGCTAATCATTCCTTTGCTGTTGGTTACAGAACTCAATAGCTGAATCTGGAATTTACAAAGACTCCTCCCCCTTTCCCACCCATGAAGATTTCCCTTCACATTTCTACCCCCTGACATTCGTACAGCTGGCTGAAGGACTTTGGTTGCAGAATCAACAAATGTGTTTTGTGTATGAATTGTTAGGGGTATTTATTTATACATCAGAAATGGGTGAAATGATGGGTGAATGAGCCGATATTGAATAAGGTATTTGCTTTGTAGTTCTCCATGATATTGAAATGTATCATATGGGTTTGTAATAAAATGGCCTGCTTAGTTCTTCATAGAAGCCCCTGTTCCCACTGGTGCCCCCTTCCTATAGGGTGTCATACTGCTTTCACTGGCCCTGCACACCATTCTATGAAGCAGCTGTCACAATCTAGATTCAGCCGGTCAGTCCTGTGCCCCCATTTGACACGAATCGTTCCAGCACATGAGATTTATGATGAAGGTCAGCGGCCTATGCGGCTATGATGGCTCCGGAGAGGATCAGGTGTGCAAATATGATCAGATTATGTGTTAAATCAAAAGGAAGTCAGTGATAGGTCAGGAGGGAATGGCCGTGTATCAGTATGAGTGACAGGCGATATGATTTCCCATCTGAGCCTGGAAATCAGCAAACAGCGCGGGAGAAGCTGGGTGAGTTACAGGTTCACTGTAATATATTACAATTCTTTTGCTTCAAAATTAGCCACGAATGATATGAGTGGGCAAGGATATGTGCAGGGTGTTCCAAGCTTTACAGCCTGCATGCTGCAGAGAAGGATTCCTGTACTCTATGTGGAAGCAGTGATCTCTCTGCAGAGATCTGCCCTATATACACTCCAAAGCATTGGTTACAATGGTCCCTGAGAAGGAAGGGGGGTATTTTAGGCAGAGAATGAGGGCACTGATTTGAATTGGATTGATTTGGACAAGTGACGTTGTGAATACCAAAATGGCCTTTGGAGGTGTAGACGGATGGTGGCTTCTGTATTGTGTAACCACCTAAACACAGTCAGGTGGGTACTTAAAAGTGATGGGTGGTGCACCCAACTAAAAGGGTCCGGGAAGAACACTGTAGGTTGTTAAGGTGTACAAGGGGTTATATAGTTAATAGTGTCATAATCGCTGAATACTGTGAGAGACCTGGAGGTTCATACACAGAGATCGCAGCAAAACTGTCAAAGAAGCAAACACAGCTTACTCCTATAATTCCCAATAACAATTCACAGATAGTGGTTAGCCTTGCTTAGCCTATGGAGACATCAAAGCTGTGGGAGGGGCCTAGCAGTCCCCACCCACTACAGGCTGCCTGCAGAAAACAACAGGAAGGGGCGGAGACCAGACCAGTCATCCTGCACTAGCACAGAGATCAGCAGTGACCGGTCTGTATTACAGGATGTTCCTTCATGGAGTCACACTGGATGATTGCACATTACTTACAGTATAATAAGAATCAGTACAGCAAAGGATTCTGGGAGTCCGGCCCTGGAAGAGTGAACGTTACATAATGTATCGCTGGTTTCTGCATGGAGTAAATGAATGAGGGAACCTCGGCCATTATTCTGTAGCAGGGAAGGCGACTCGAACATAATCGGCTCATTACTCCTACTCTAAGACGCTCCGCAGACTCCGTTTTGTTTTATCTTCCTGACAGTGAATATTAATAACGCTGATCACACCGCATGACTTTATGTCTGACAGCCAGGAATAAATAATGATAAAATAAAAGTTTACATGTTCTGGATTTCTGAATACACCGACGATATCAAATTCCGCTGCCAAAAAAAAGGATAGGTCCCATCATCCAGCCCTAAATTGTATACAGCTTTGTCACCCAGCACAGTCTGAGCAGGAGACCGGGTTGTTCTCAGCTTGTTCTATCGAAAGTGAAGAGGCGAGGATCAGAGAGCAGCACCCCGTTGTGCATTCCTTTATATAAGTCAACATCAGTCTTTCCTGACCAGCTGTTCAACAATCCGCCATGATTGATGAACGATGTCAGGTGACCACCTTACACATCAGAATTTCCCAACCCGTTCATCTCCGACAAGAATCACCTGACAAATGTCCATAGCTTGTTCCTCTGGATTACTGTGCTTTTCTCATTCCCTAACATTCAACGGCCCCTGACGAAGTGGGAGCCTTTGAACACCAAAATGTGTCGGATTTCTATGACACAAAAAATAGAACCTGGACTTTATCAATTTTCTTCTTTCCCTTTTTCCAATCTATTAGGTACAAAAAAAGTGCAGAGGGATACTGTCCATGCATGGGAAAATCTACAATATAGCCAGCAATGACAATGTGGGAGGAGAAACAAGGTAGGCGTGGGCGTGTTTGTGGATGAGGGGGCGGAGAATTGGATCTCCAATAGCTTTGGATGTTCTTAATCAGGTGATCAGTGGTATAGAGGGGATGATTCTCCCCAGGCACCTCTACCAGCTGTGGGAGGAGAAAAAAAGTAGGCGTGTTTGTGGATGAGGGGGCGGAGCATTGGATCTCCAATAGCTTTGAATGTTCTCAATCAGGTGATCAGTGGTATAGAGGGGATGATTCTCCCCAAGCACCTCCCCCAGCTTTGGTTCATGAAAGGCAACTCTTTGCTCCAGCAGGGACAGGGAATGTAACAGAAGAAACAGAACAGAGTTTTATATCATAAAAAACCCAACACGTTTCGGTCAAATGTTTCTCCTTCATCAGGGCTTGGTATTGTTAAATGAAGAATGAACTGTTTTGGATCCCCAAAGGGTTATTAGTGTTCCCCAAGGGGGGAATACTAACCCTGCATGGGGGAATCTACAATGTAGTCACTGCCAGCAATAACAATGTGGGAGGAGAAAAAAGGTAGGAGTGTTTGTGGATGAGGGGGCGGAGCATTGGATCTCCAATAGCTTTGGATGTTCCCAATCAGGTGATCAGTGGTATAGAGGGGTTGACTCTCCCCAGGCGCCTCTCCCAGCTTTGGATCTTGAAAGGCAACTCTTTGCTCAAACAGGGACTGTTAATGAAAGGAAGAAACATAACATAAAAAATCCAGAGTTATTATAAAAACCCAACGTGTTTCGGTCAAAGGTTTCTCCTTCGCCAGGGCTTGGTATTGAAGTATGAACTGTAATTGGATCCCCAAGAGGTCATTAGTGTTTCAATGTCGGTTTAGCTTTATATATTTATAACGTGAGACTTTAAATAAAACTGAATCTGGACAGTTTATGTTCTGCTTTTCCTCCTTTATACACTCATACACTACACAGCAATAAAAAGCAGACGGAGGCCCTAAACAACCCTCTGAATGTCTATTGCTATAGAGGTGACTGAAGCTCCTGGAGCCGGCACTGAACAGCACCAATAAACACCGATCCTCACAATTTATCGGAGGTGCGATGGACTGAAAACCAATTACCTTCATCGAGAGGGCCCTGTGTACAGAGGCTGTGATCCCTTTCAGGAAAACACAATCTCCCCGCACCTAACGGGGCAATCTTGAAATGTAACCCCAGAGCAGAGGTTAAATCAAAGCCGCCAACAGAGCCGGAGTTACCAGAGGCGCTGACCCAATTTGTAATGAAAGTTTTTATCAGCTATCAAACCGGTCATCAAACCGGTCATCGGATCTTCTCTGCTACGAGACGCCGAAAATGTCAGCGGCGGGTAGCAACACTTTACAGGATTGTTACATGGAAGGATGGATGGAAGAATAGATGGATGGATGGATGTAAAAGTGAACAGATGGGTGGAAGGATGGACGGATTCTCGGGAGATCACTGGAACCGGGAAAGATGCGGGATGGAACATTCCAACATGTACAGGGAGGTTTATTCTTCCTACTGCCAGGGGAAATGCTCACAGTAATACCCATAGTATACGCTGCAGATTTCCAGATCATTCTTTATTCATAGGGAGCTGTAACAGCAAGTTTGGTGTACAAGGCATACGGATGCACTTACATTTTCAGAATGGCATTTTAGTACCGCTGTGATTGTAACAGATTTGTCTAAAATCAATGATTATTAATCCTGATTGGTTCACAGTCAGTTTTAATTTTACTTTTGGATTCAGAAGATATCACCAATGTATGAAAATGCAGAAGATGGTGGAAATGTGGAAAAAATGTTCAGTGATCGGATTCTTGTATATGACGAGGTTATAGGTCAGAAGGGGAGGAAGTAAAGGGAAAGGAAAGAATGGAAATGACTGAGAACAGAAAAAAAAAGGACCAGGCGAGGAAATGAAGGAGGAAGGAATGGGGGAAAAAAAGAGAGGAAAAGGGGAGAGAATGAAGAAGGGAGGCAAATAAAAAGAGGTAAAGCAAATAAAATGGGAAAAAGGAAATAAAAAGGAAAAAGAAAATGAAACGATTAAAAGGAAATAAAAAGAGAAAAAAGGAAATGAAAAGGAAAAAGAAAATAAAAAGAGGAAAGGGAACCTGAAAAGAGAAAAAAGGAAATAAAAAGAGGAAAAAGAAAATGAAAAGAAAAGGAATTGGAAGGACAAGCAAATAAAAAAGGGAAAAATAAATGAAAGGGAGTGTGCTGAAAAAGTAGGGGGAGGAGAAAGAAAAGAGAAAAGTAAAGGGAACAGATGGGGAATAACAGAAATGTTAAAGGAAAAAGAAATGTAAAGAAGAATGAGAAATGAAAGGATAAAGGGGGGCATGTAAAGCAAATGAAAGAGTACAGAATATTGCCAACAAAGTTATGTGTTGGGAGGAGGAGGAAAGTGACAGACATTTATATAGTTATAGTTATCTCCTTACCTCTCCATTTGTGTCCAGTGTCCGCACTCTTCTATGTGCCCTCTTGTAAGATTGGGGATCTGAAAAAAGGAAAATAAATGTCTGACAGTTCTGTCTTTTTGACATGTGTTGATCCTGCTAGTAATACACTTCCTGTTCTTGGGTGACAACCTTCACTCTCTACACTACCAATGGAGGAGCAGCGTTGTCACCAGGGGACAAGAGGTGACTACAGAACCACCCCTCATATTATACTGAATTAAGCATATGTGTGTGTCAGTACATTGGGGTGTCAGCTCCTCTGGGGTGGGGTCTGATCACAACATTTATGTGGGATTTGCAATGAAATCAAAGCTACTTGGAATATGCGACACAAAAATGGATTGATTCTTCCACTAGAGGCGCCGCTGAGCTCACCCGATTCTCCATGCCGGTGGACATGGCGGGCAGTAGGACAGGATCCCTCCCAGCTGTTACCATCAGTGCCGGCACCAGGATCTGAAACACAAATAAATAGCAGTCATTAGTGTAAGGACAAACACAAACCCTTCCCTGAACACTAACCCTAACACTATTAACTCTCTGTGTACCCCAACCCTTCATCATATCTCCGATCCAAAGCTTTCCTGTAATCCTAACCCCCACCACATGACAACTTTATCCATTGCTTGCATCCCCATCATCCTCATCCTTTGCACCAGCTGATAGGAATACAAGCAAGGCCTTAAGATGCCATCTAGAAGGGTTTAGCATTACAGGAAAGGTAATCTAGTGCTGAAACATTATGGTGCCGATACCCCAGACCCTCTCTGCTTTCTACATGCAATCACAGATATCTCCACCTACCTTCCACTTATGGGCAGTTCTAACCCAATCCCAGGTCCGGTCCATGTTTCTGTACCAGTTTAATGGTCCCCTGATAGAAGGAAGGAGAGAGACTGGAAAAGTTACGAATTTCACCAATGCTATATTTCAAATTCAGCATTTACAGGAAAATGATTTTTTGTTACTTTATTATATTTTCTTTACTTTTATGTCAAAAAAACACAATTTGAGGTGGTCCTGGGAATCTGTTAAAAGGGTTATTTATAGGAAAGGATTGTCCTGAGGATATAATTAATATGAGGATCTGTACATTGGAAGTGGGAGGAGCTATATTTCTATATTAGGAATTATATAAAGAGGAAGAGAAATTGCAAATTAATAGCTCCCTCTAGTGGCTTATCTATAAATCTCTTTATTTCATACAATAACAAAATATGGAGGAGCAAGAATACAACAATGTCAATGTGCACTAAAATGAAATGTGTGCTTTTTGAAAAGCTTGTCATATTGATAAATATGGTGCAGCTATAAATCTGCACAATACAACCCCCTTCTGGCAAGGATATGACAAGGGCTGTTCTGATTCTCCTGAGCTAATGGGAGCCTTGGTGTCAGTGCATGGAATCTGTTCAAGGCTGGAAAGGATACACTTTTTTATCAGTGAAGCTGGGGGATCCAGCAAACCTGGAATACATTTCAGATGGACCAGATCCATTCCAGGTATGCTGGATCACTCAGCTTTACTGATGAAAAGTGTATCCTCTCCAGCCTTGTAGAGCTTTAATAAATCAGATCCTGTATGTCAGGCTGTAACATTATAGAGCACCAACCTGCCAATCACTATCACTTCCTTATTAAAGTGGGCACATCACTGACCAATGGGAGGCAAAGGGTAACCGAGCCAATTTACATAACTAGGAACCCAGGTTTTTTTCCCCCAATGTATGGGTGCAGCCATGTTTTGGTCCCCTAAGTTTTAGTTTATTATCCTTGGGGCCAGATACAACATAGAGGGCTAAGCAGCACTATTTGTATTTTATATTGCAGCCATTCACATTACCTGAATCCGCTCTTTTTGAACTGTTTGATGTAATACTGCAGGTCGGCTTCACTTAAAATTTTACTGCGCGGTATTTCCTCTGGGAGACCCACAAACAGCCCTCCTGTAACAACAAATCAACGTGACATACGATCAGAACGTTCTTTAGCACAGGCAAGGAATGCAGAACCCAGGCAATGATATTCAGGAAATTATGATTATAGTAATCCTAATACAGGGCTGGACCAATGGGCAGGCAGATACAGTGGCTGCCTTAGGCATTTCAGAAGATTGTGAGCTCTTGGGGAAGGGTCCTCTCCTCCTCCTGTGTCTGTATCTGTCTGTCATTTGCAACACCTATTTAATGTACAGCGCTGCGTAATATGTTGGCGCTAAATAATGTTTATTAATAATAATAATAATAAAGTGGGGATGGAAAACAAGCAGAATTAGGAACCTATGCTGATGTAGTTCAGAGCTTCTGGGGAATGGGGGCTGCACTTGGGCCATTTTGCCATCAGTTCTGTGGACCTTGTTCTGGTATCTAAAGGGCGGACTATTATAGAGGGTTTGTTACACATAAGACAGTTCTTGTAGTATTTTCCGGCTAAAGGCCACCAACACCTTGTCGGTCACTTTGTCTATGGAGGAACATGTGACCTCAGTGTACGTTCTTTGCATGTCTCTGTAATGAAATGAATAATCATCCCCATGGGCATGAATGTGAGTTACATCATTCCAGCCAGGCCAGTCAAGATGGCAGAAGATCCCAAACCCAGAAGATTGTTAGGTGAAGAGGGCACCATAGGTGAACTTTATTTCAGGGGTTCCTCCATGTGAAATAAGAAGAAATGTTACTATAACAGAGAATCACCAACTTATTTAAGTGATGTGAATTTTGAAAAGGGAGGGGACAGTAAACATAATTCTGGGTGTCAGGGAAAAAGAAAGCTCGTATTCTAGAGCCGTCCTAAACATAAGACGTGAATTCATTAAAAAAGGTTTAACGACAGATGCCGGGGCAGCCATTCCCAACCAGGGTTCCTCCAGAGGTTCCTTGTGGCCTATTGACCTCACATTTGATGTTTGTAGCCGTTTGTAAAGGGGGTACTTACCCCTAACCAGCAACATAAGGTTAATGTTCCCATTTATTGGTTTTAATAGGGGTTCTTCTAAATGTAAAATTTTTTTCCAGGGGTTCTTGAGAGTTGAGAATAGTTGCACCATGGGGTAAGTTTGGGGAAATGTTTTTAATTGAAAATCAAACTATTTTAGGAGATTGTAATCACTGTTAGGCATCAGCTGATCTGTGATCCCCCAGTTATAAAAAATGGAAGCTAAGTAATAATACATAATTATTAATTCACTGTATTGACAAAAGTATGTGAACCCTCTATCAGGTACAGGTGTGGTGTTCTGATGTGACAAGCCTAGTGTGGAGGAACTCGAGTGTCCTGTACATAGCACCGGTTTCAACCCTACTGAACACTTTTGGGGGAAATTGGAACAGTGCGATGGTTGGGGGGAAAATCCTTATTATTGGTCGTGGAGAGGACCAACTCCATATTATTGGCTGTAAAGGGGACCAAGTTCATATTTTTGGCCGTGAAGGGGACCAACTCCATAATATTGGCCGCAAATGGGGATCAACTCCAAATTATTGGCCGTGGAGGGGACCAACTCCCTATTACTGGCGGTGGAGGTTACAAACATCCTATTATTGGCGGTGGAGGGGACCAACTCTATATAATTGCCGTTAGAGGGAGCCAGGTCCATATAATTCCCCCTAGAGGGGACCAGCTCCATATAATTGGCCTTAGAGGGGACAAACATTCATAATATTGGCTGTGGAGGGGACCAACTTCATATTATTAGCTGTCGAGGGGACTAACTTAATAATATTGGCGGTGGAGGGGACAAGCTCCATATTACTGACCCTGATTTTGGAATAGGATGTCTAACAAGCTCATGCAGGTTTGGTGCCCAGGGGTTCACAAGCTTTGGACTATACAGTGTATACAAGTACATGATATTTCATTACAATATTTAAAAGCAATTTGTTATTTAGAAGATTGGTTATTTACTGGAATTAAGGGGTCTATATGGAGCCAGAGGTGATCCACTATTAGATCGAATCCAGGAAATTACCTCTTTCTTGTACGCTGCTTGTGTTTAAACGTTGGATTTTTTCCTACAGAAACACAAAAAGATTCAAAGTCACACATACTACAATCAAATAGTCAAAGTCTAATGTCCCCACCATAGTCACAGTCTAATATTCTCACCATAGTCACAGTGTAATGTCCTCACCATAGTCACAGTCTAATGTCCTCACCATAGTCACAGTCTAATATCCTCACCATAGTCACTGTCTGATGTCCCCCTCACCAGTCACAGTCTATGACAACATACGCAACAGGCATGTCGTATTTTGCGTTCCATATTTCCACGTTCTTGATGATGAAGCACCTCTGGAAAGCAGCGTTTCTGAATGATGGAGCATAGTATGTGATCACAGCTCAGTGCATGACAAACGACTTACAACTTACGCCTGAAATGAGGCGACGTGATAAATACGGCAACGTAGAAAGTCACCTCTTGAATCGGAGCCATCCGTCATGTGTGAATTAGACCCCTGCTCTACTCCTTTATTGATGGATTGTATGATTTGCTTCTAAGCGTCTATTAACTCGTCACTGAATGAAGCGTCAAAGTGCCGCTCATAAGGAAGATGGAGTAACAGGTACAGTAGGTGTAATGCAAGTGTGGAAGATCATATGCAAAATGAACAGCGTTTTGTCAGGGAAATGATCCAGAAATTGCTCAGTCAAAATGACTGCTGACCCACTGACTGGCAAAGCTTGGCTAGGTTGTCATAGATCACCTATGCCAGATGATACGCCCCCCCAGAGGTGTGTGCAAACTTTGGGAAATGGACACAAAGGGCCCGATTTATTAAAGCTCTCCAAGACTGGAGAACTAAAAAATTTTCCCCGTTCCAACTCTCACCAAAGTTTCCCTAGCAGCTGTAGCAGAATCCAACAGCCAGGGAACATGATTTATATCCTGATTATACATAGTACACTCTGCACGCTCCCTGTGCCCTGTTCTTACCCCGGGCCGCCCTCCTCCTGCTGTAACCTCCATCTGGTACAGATTTAGAACCCCCTCAATTATTTATCTGGGTAGCATTGAGCACCTCGTCCCGGTCTGGTTTGTACTAATCTTTTACTCTCTCCTTTATTCTCATTCTGCTCTGGTGAATGTCGGAACATTCAGGAAATCGGAGCCCGGCTGTGTTGGGAGCGCAAGGTGACACAGGGGTGACGAGAGTTGGTGGAACGGTCGCTCCCCGGATCACTTTCACCTTCTGTCTATCACAACAATAAGTTAACATGCGACGTTCCCCGCAGACCTGGCTTTTGTAGCTCTTACAAAACACAACAAGCAGACCTTAATGACGATTGTCCAAGTGTTAAAAAATATATTAAGTGCTCTCTCTTGGCGCGACGGCAGCCATGACGCCCAGACGGGGTACCGTTACAGGCGTATTGAGGAAGACCAGTAAACAATTGATGAGGCTGGTGTATCGTATCCGGGCTATTTTCCGATAAGTGGTGGGTCATGTAGCGTTAAAGTGTGTAATGATAGGATCTGGGCAGCGCTGAGATTTTCACGCATCAGAAACACGGGAGGATTTATCCGATTTCAGCGTTTAATAATGCAGGAGGAAGATGGAGGAGGGTCAGGTGAGATCTGTAGATGGGGCTGTTAGGAAGGGTTTTATCACAAAAACGTGACTCTGTTTAAAGGGCCCTACCTCTCTGATCTCTAGGTACATTTGTAGAATATTGTTTCTGCAAATGATCTGCTGACTTTGTAACCTGCGAATTTTCAAGCTCAATCTGGTAATACTTTACCTTCTATGATTCCTCCTTTCATCAACAAACCAATCATATATTCATTTTCATACCCAGTGTTGTCACTGGGTCTGTGTGCTTCTCTATGAAATGCAGAGGTCATGGTTGGGAGGAGGGGCTGGCATATGTACACAGACGTGAGCCCTGCTGCACCCACGACTTGATGTCTCGCCATCCTTCATGGGACCTTTGCCTGCCTGTGGTCACCCACCGTGGACCATACACAAAGTTTTCTCCATGCAATTACAAAGCCACAGAAGCAGGGACAAACTTACCATCTCTCCTGTCCCGCGGAAGAATATTTTAAATGTTCGCTCTAGATTCTTCTCCAGCTCGGCCTCCCCAACTCCCTACAAACAAAAAAAAACAAGGTGTTATTGTGTGATGCAACAGACACACTACAACTCCCAGCATGCCCTGACGGTCTCTGTTCATCTGGAGTATACAACCTACGTCATTGTAGAAGGTGCAGGGGTCATTTTATTGTAGACCACTGGGCTGGTATAGGCCCATCATGTAACTATAAGACCTTTATCAATGGAAGAGCCACACGCAGGATCCCCATCCCCTATCCTTCCTCTTACTGTCATTAGGGATTACCGCCAGCAGGGCCAGGCCATTGAGGGGGGCACATCAAAGGCAAAACTGGTGCTATGGTGGTTTTGAACTCATGGGATTTTTGCAACAGTTTCCGGGGCAGCCATAATGAAGGGAAATGTTTCCAGACATTGGTGGAGGAGCAGCCTGAGTTGGGTTATAACTGGTTAGACTCCCTTTATTTTTTTGGTGGTTTACTTGAGTTATCTTCCCTGTGCCTTGGTGATCTGTGTCCTCCATGTTGTTCAGGTTGATCTCCTGCCTACCCCTGCAGTAATATTTGCCCCTGAGTTAGGGTTTAAATCCAACAAAACAAATGAAATGGACCTAAAGAGATGGATCCTTTCCATGGACTTACCGGCTCCTGGAAATAGATTTGGTAGTCAAAGAGGGGGTTTGCTTTGATCAGTTCACTGGCTGGGACGTCCGGATTGACCGCGAAGAATGGCGTATTCAGCGATGCCACTGCCCTGCATAGATAGGCCCACGTTGTTTTTAGGGTTACTTCATAGGATTGTGGTTACAATGTATACTACAGACACTTACCGGACTCGCTCTGGGTAGAAAAGCGCCATATTCCAGACAAGGGCACCGCCCCAGTCATGTCCAATGAATGTGGCCTGGGATATACCCTGAAAATGTAACGAATTGTACGATGTCAGCAAATGAAATGGCCCCCGAGGGCCCAATCCTATGCAACATACTGGTTATATCACCAAATTCTCCTTTGTTGCACTAATCTAACACCATAGTGAACATGCTGGTACATTTTGGCATCCGCCATCATTGTTGTGTGGTCTTTATGAAAAAATATCCCCAACAGATATTTCTCCTGTTCCATATTGTGCCACGTATATCCTGTGGATGATCTGCACTCCTCTGGGGCCACCAAGTACAGGGCCCATGCACAGGAATCAATGGGGGACGTGGCACACATGCGCAATGGGAGGAGCGGGCATGGACATTTTCCCTTCGAATGTTGTGCCACACCGGGTTGGAACCCCCATTGGAGATTACAGGGGCAGATGTAACAGAGGGGAGGAACAGGGGCAGATGTAACAGAGGGGAGGAACAGGGGCAGATGTAACAAAGGGGAGGAACAGGGGCAGATGTAACAGAGGGGAGGAACAGGGGCAGATGTAACAGAGGGGAGGAACAGGGGCAGATGTAACAAAGGGGAGGAACAGGGGCAGATGTAATGGAGGGGAGGAACAAGGGCAGATGTAACAGAGGGAAGGAATGGGGGCAGATGTAATGGAGGGGAGGAACAGGGGCAGATGTAATGAACGGGAAAAACAGGGGCAGATGTAATGAACGGGAAGAACAGGGGCAGATGTAACATAGAGGAAGAATGGGGGCAGATGTAATGAAGGGGGAGAACAGGGGGAGAACAGGGGCAGATGTAATGAAGGGGGGGAACAGGGGCAGATGTAACAAAGAGGAGGCACGAGGGCAGCTAAATGGGAGGCCGGGGATATGTCTTAGTGTCATATCAGGATCTAAACGATTAATCAAATCTGCATCCAATCAGATCGCCCCGTGTTGGTAGGTTGTACAATCGGACTGTAACATGCACGGTGAGCATTACTCAACCAATCACAGGAAGGGACACAGAACTTTAACTTTCTGTACACGGCGGGGGCTGTCCCGCTGATGTTATTGATGGCTGCATTGGGTGTCCTTGTTGCACACTGCTGCGTTTTATCCATGCGTCGCCTGTGATTGATTTGCATTGCAGCTCAGTCTTTGCAGCAGTCAGTAGATCTCGGGATTTGGGCAGGGATACTCCTCTGCTTTTGCTCTCTGTTAGATATGACTAAGGCTGGCACTATTAATAAATATAATGACTGTTCCCAGGCCGACCATGACTGGAACATGAGTTACAGAGTCCAGCGCTGACATCCTGCATTCAAACGCCTTCATCTTCCTGCTGGAGAGCGGCTCTCATAGTCTGGCCACTTCATTATCCATCTCAATATGCACTTTACTGTCCCGGTGGACGCTCTGCCGCCGCAGGAAAACAAACAGCTGTATAGTACATGAAGGGCTGACCTTTCCCGTTCCTCGACTGGACGCCTTATTACTCGCATTAAGTGTTTCAAAACAAACTTTTACACAAACTGCGGACTCTTATTGAGAGGGTAGAGCCAATCAGACGCCAGGATGACTCATGCCAACAGGCCGTGATTTCTGAATTATTATTATTATTATTCAAATGAGCAAAAACACATTTTTATATCTGGATGTATCAAACATTCCCTCATGATCCTGCCATGAAAGTCTAATTTCAGGTGCTAACAATGATATAAATGTCAACGTTCTGACCCTGTGCTGTTAATGTGCCCCTGTGTTGTCACATTAAGTAACCATTGCAAGAGACCGTAAGCCCAGGCATGGCCTACTGTTATTACCACCAGAAATGTGAACAGAATGTGGCTGCAAATAGAAGACAAAGGAAAAGCAAATGTTACAAAGTGAGGGCTTTAGAAAACTAAATGTCCCTGGGGTAGGGTTCTCATTGCATTGTAAATGTTGTAAATGTTAGTCACATGATCTCAATGCTACAGATTGATTGGTGCAAACAAAGGGGCGACCAAAAATCTGTATCAGCTAATCCTGGGTACAAGTTGGGTTGAGGACCCACAGGAGAATTCTATAGTGTTTGTTATTTCAAGGAGAGATTTGCGGTGTAGACTTGGTATGGTGACTTGGTATGAAAGCCACGGGAGTCTCCCCATAACAATCTGTTATACGGCCAGCTATGGGTCAGGTTCTTTCTCAATCGAAACCATTGACTTTTTATATGACATTAACAGGCCAGAAATGCAACAGTCATATGTGCAAACACAATTCCACCATCAGATGATATCGTCTGGCCCATAAACAGAATGCTCAAGTATTTGTGAATGGTCAGGTTCAGGAGAAAGCACCTACCCCTAATTGTCCCAGATTCAGAGGTAATCAGGTCCAGAATATGTCAGGAATGGGGACACCAAGCAATGCTGGCCGCTATACCTGTGAATGGGCTGTCATTGAGTCACCATACAAAACAGGAAGAGCCATCACACAAAGATGGCCACCATACCAGTGAAGGAGCCACCACACAAAGATGGCCACCATACCAGTGAAGGAGCCACCACACAAAGTTTGTGGCAATTGTAGCAGTGAATGGGCAGCTGCTGAGCTAAGATGATCACCGTACAAAAAATTCTAATAAACTCAATGTAACAGGCTGAGATATTGCCTAGCAATTGGGATGACGCATTTGCTACCCCAGTGGGCAACCCTGGTGCTCTAAAACCCATGAGGCTTACAGGATCCATGTTCATGGGCCGCCATAGAGGGTTGCAGATAGGCCAGGTGTTATAGGGGGACAGGTGGTGTGCAGGTAGTTTGTGAGGGAGCTGTGAGAGAGAGGCAGGTGATCTGTTTAGGAGCTGAGTGGGGAGAGACAGACAGGTCTGTGCAGGGCATACAAAAAGCTTGTGTGGAAGCTGTGCAAGGCAGGTGATCAATTGGGTAGCTGAGAGGTGGGGGGGGGCAGGTGGTGTGCAGGAAAAGCAGGTAGTTTCTGGGACAGCTGTGCAAGGGAGGCAGGTGATATGTTGGTGAGCTGAGCAAGGGAGAAGCAGATGGAGTGCAGGGTGTGCAGGTAGTTTGTGAGGGAGCTGTGAAAGAGAAGCAGTTCTTTGCAGAAAGGCAGGTGATCTATTGGGTAGTGGTGTGCAGGAAAAGCAGGTAGTTTGCAGGGGAGATTTGCAAGGGAGGCAGGTGATCGGTTGGGGGGCAGAGCAAAGGAGAAGCATGTGGTGTGCAAGGTAGGCAGGGAGCTGTGAAAGGAAAGCATCTCTTTGCAGGGAGGCAGGTGATCTATTGGGTCGCTAAGTGCGGGGGAGGTAGACGGGTCTGTGCAGGCTGGATTATGGCCTGTGGGGGTGCTGTGGAGTCCTGGGGGAGGCCATATCTCCAGTTAGTGTCCATGGAACCCAGGAGGGATAGGACTGGGCAATAAAGCAAATATATTAGGAAGTGTAGGATAAGTGAAGGGTCAGATAGAAGGGGAGGAGTGCAGAACGCCCCAGTGGTAAAGGAAAGGATCTTTAATATTACTAAGGCTTTGGCTGGTCAATGAAGCAGAAGAGAAAATTACTGACAAAAAGGGTCGAAATAAAATCATTTATAAAACAAAAGTAACATACATGATTTTAGTGCTCTATTGTAGTGAGCAGGCTTTATATTTTCTTGTCTTCCATATTGTTTGGTAAATAAAATGTTTGCTCCTACTAAAGCCAATATCTATTCCCTACGGGGCCCCGAATATGCTGGGAGGCCCTCCTGGCTCTCTGTCATCTTGTAAGGGTATCAGACAACAATAAAAGTTAGATAGAAGAGGAATAAAGTGATGAAATGATCACCAGGGCTGAGCTGTATAGAACGTGCTGAGATTTATGAACATTGTAACTGAATAGAAGAAAAACTCTTACCAGCTTTTCCAAGAAAATCACCAAGTCCTATAAAAAGGAGACAAAATATGAACCTTCTGAGGTTTTACAAAAAAAAAAAACAATTACCACCCAACACATAATTCATTAAACCAATGCTACAGCCCCGGCCTGCCACCCTCCCGTCATGTTGCTGCCCCCTAGCTGTGAGGTCACCGTGTGCTCATCAGACAGCAATGTGGGCATTTAAAGGAGGACCCTGAAGCCCAAAGATACTCGGGACCGGTCCGGTCATAGGATTTAGATTCATATTTGGATCATTTATATTATTTTTTTTAATCAATTGTAATGCTTATGGAGGGGTGAGCACTACTGTCTGGTGCGAGTGCCAAGGCTAACATCCAATCACCATTGTCACATCACCAAGGGGGGGGGAGGGGCTGATATTGCTGCTCCCCTCACCTCAAAATCAGAGGAGGATCACTAACTCGACTCTCTCCTCTACAATCTAATATGAATTCTTCAGCCATCCATCCTTTCACCTACCTTCCCAACTACATACCCCATACACAGCCTTCCCACCTACCTATCCCATACACAGCCTTCCCTACATACCTACCCCATACACAGCCTTCCCACCTACCTACCCCATACACAGCCTTCCCACCTACCTAC